>NW_023494796.1:8450108-8647171 GCF_904425465.1 Colossoma macropomum | reverse complement strand
AAACTAGAAAGGGAAAGTTCGTGAACGAACTTTAAGTTGGCTTGAAAAAGCCAGTTAATTACGTTAAAACGTTAAAATGGTTGAAGACTGCTGATAGTTGTTAAAATATTGCCAAAAATTTTGTTAAGCAGAAGCTGCAGTATCCGTCGTGTATGGTAATTCATTGCTAGGTGCTACCATGAATGAAGTTCAACCTTAAAGTCTGTGCCACGTTAAATTTAGTGCTATGTTATTTGAAGTTCCACCTTAAATTCTGTGCCACCTTAAATTTAGTGCTATGTTAATTGCAGTGCCACCTTAATTTTAGTTCCACCTTAAAAAATTCATTTGTTGCTAGGTGCTACCATGAATGAAATTCCACCTTAAATTCTGTGACATGTTAATTTTAGTGCTACCTTAAACAAAGTTCCACCTTAAATTCTGTGCCACCTTTATTTTAGTTCTCCATTAAAGAGAGTTCCACCTCAAAATCTGTGCCACCTTAAATTTATTGCTATTTAAATTGCAGTGCCACCTTGACTGACGTTCCACCTTAAATTCTGTGCCTCCTTAAATTTAAATTAAAATTCAGTGCCACCTTTATTTTAGTGCTATGTTAATTGAAGTTCCACTTTAAATTCTGTGCCATCTTAATTTTTGTTCTACCTTAAATAAAGTTCCACCTTAAAGTCTATGGCACCTTAAATTTAATTCTATGTTAATTGTAGTGCCACCTTAAAAGAAGTTCTGTCTGTTGATTGTGTTGAGTGTGCGTGGGGTGGGGTATGTTGAGTATGTGCTGTTTGTTAATAGTGTGGAGTGTGTGGTGTGTTAATTGTGTGTGTGCATGTGTTGAGTGTGTGGTGTGGGGTGTGTTTATTTTGTGTGGTGTGTTTATTTTGTGTGGTGTGTTTAGTGTGTGTGGTGTGTGTGGTGTTGGGTGTGTTGAGTGTGTATGGTGAGGGGTATGTTGAGTGTGTGCTGTGTTTATTGTGTGTGGTGTGGGGTGTATTGTGTGTGTATGGCGTGAGTGTGTTGAGTGTGTGTGGTTTGTTGGGTGTGTTGAGTATGTGCTGTGTGTTCATTGTGTGAAGTGTGTGTGGTGTGTTAATTGTGTGTGTGTATGGGTGTGTTGAGTGTACGTGTGGGCTTGTTGAATGTGTGGTGTTGTGTGTTTAGTGTGTGTTGTGTGTTTATTGTGTGTGGTGTGTTTAGTGTGTGTGGTATGCTTATTGTGTGTTTATTGTGTGTGGTGTGGGGCGTGTTGAGTGTGCTGTGTGTTTATGTGTGTGGTGTGGGGTGTGTTGAGTCTGTGTTGTGGGTTTATTTTGTGTGGTGTGGGATGTGTTGTGTGTATGTTGTGTGTTTATGTGTGGGATGTGTTGAGTGTGCGTTGTGTGTTTATTGTGCGTGGTGTGGGGTGTGTTGAGTGTGTATGGTGTGGGGTGTGTTGAGTGTGTGTTTTGTGTTAAATTCTGTGCCACCTTAATTTTAAATTAAGTAAATTAAGTGCTATGTTAATTGAAGTTCCACCTTAAATTCTGTGCCACCTTAAATTTCGTGCTTTGTTAATTGCAGTGCCACCTTAAAATCAGTTCCAACTTAAAAAATTCATTTGTTGCTAGGTGCTACCATGAATGAAGTTTCACCTTAAATTCTGTGCCATGTTAATTTTAGTGCTACCTTAAACAGAGTTCCACCTTAAATTCTGTGCCACCTTTATTTTAGTTCTCCATTAAAGAGAGTTCCACCTCAAAATCTGTGCCACCTTAAATTTATTGCTATTTAAATTGCAGTGCCACTTTGACTGACGGTCCACCTTAAATTCTGTGCCTCCTTAAATTTAGTGCAATGTTAATTGAAGTTCCACCTTAAATTCTATGCCATGTTAATTTTAGTGCTACCTTAAAGAGAGTTCCACTTTAAATTCTGTGCCTACTTCAGGTTAGTGCTATGTTAATAGCAGTTCCACCTTAAATTTAATGCTATGTTAATTCAAATTTCACTCTTAAGTTCTATGCCACCTTAATTATAGTACAATGTTAATTAAAGTTCCACCTTAAATTTAGTGCTATGTTAATTCACATTCCACCTTAAATTCTGTGCCATCTTAAATTTAGTGCTATGGTAATTGAAGTTCCACCTTAAATTCTGTGCCATCTTAAATTTAGTGCTATGTTAATTGAAGATCCACCTTAAATTTAATGCTGTGTTAATTCAAGTTCCACCGTAAATTCTGTGCCACCTTAAATTTAGTGCTATGTTAATAGTGGTTCCACCTTAAATTTTGTGTTATGTTAATAGCGGTTCCACCTTAAATTTAATGCTATGTTAATTGCTGTGGCACCTTAATTTTATTGCAATGTTAATTCAAGTTCCACCTTAACTACTGTGCCACCTTAATTTTAATGCTACCTATAGAGAGTTCCACCTTAAATTTAGTGCTATGTTAATTGAAGTTCCACCTTAAATTTAAGGCTATGTAATGATAATTCCACCTTAAATTCTGTTCCACCTTAAATTTAGTGATTGTCAATAGCAGTTCCACCATAATATCAGTGTCAGTGTAAACTCAGTGCTACCTTAAAAGAAGTTCCACCTTAAAATTCATTGCTACCTAAGTGCAATTCCACCTTAAAAACTCATTATGTGTGCTGACACTGCTGAGCATTAGGCTGCATTAGGAACATGTGAGACTAAGCGCTCCGTGCGTGAGTTTGTATGTGTGTGTGAGAGAGGTGGCCACTGTGACATCACGTGTGGCATGCTGCCAACATTCCGCCCATTCATTCCGTATGGGAAAAAATATCGACTTTGAACGTTTTTTCGGAAAACCGTACGTCGGATCGCTTAGAAAAGCACAAGCACACTCCGCGGGTATAGGATCTACGATCCTGCAAAGTTTCGTGGCTCTAGCTCGAAAACTGTAGGAGGAGTAGCATTTAGTTTTTTGAGTATAGAATAATGATAATAATAATAATAATAATAATAATAAGAAGAAGAAGAAGAAGAAGAAGAAGAAGATTACGAAGAACAGTAAGTTGGCTTTTTCAAGCCAACTTAATTATTAAAATGATTACACTATTAAAAACATTAAAATGATTACACTATTAAAAATATGAAAATAATAAATGATTACACTATTAAATATATGAAAATGAAGAATGGTTACATGATTTAAAATATTAAAAAATTAAAATGATTACATGATTAAAATATTAAATGAAAATGATTACATGGTTTAAAATATTAAAATGAAAAGACTATACAGTTTGTCTAATAAACATGCACAAAAGGGGTTCAAAAAATATGTAAACTACTAGCAGCGATCAAAAGATGTCATAAAGGTGCTATAAACAATTACACAAACTCAAACGACTAAAATATTAAATGAAAAACATGAAAAACAAAAAGGTCCCAGTTTTTTCTAATAATAATAATGTTTTATGGTTTGTCTAATAAAAAAATATACAATGTATAAACTTACTAGCAGCAAAAAAAAACATCGGTGTCATAAATGTCTTATGTACAAATACACAATCTCTCTCTCTCGCGAATCACTACACCGATCTGTCATCCTCAGACCCCATCAGAATTTTACACACGTCGGCGGCCGTTGATTCCGCAGCGCTGTTCAGAGGTTCATCCGGTCGCATGTAGAACCGGCTCAGAATTTCGGACGGATCTCTGCTCAGGTATATTCACTCAATTTTTCCTGCGTCAGCGTGTAAATTCTACGCAAAAGGTTTATTACAAAACCATCATGAGGTTCTTTTAATTCAAAGTGTTGCTTTAGAGACTCTTTTATTTCCAATTCACAAGCGGGAATGAGATTCAGCCACTTCTGCTTTAACTCGTTGTCCAGAAATCTTACGGGGACGCCTTCCACGCAACTGTGCTGTCTCTGTGATGGGTGTTCAATTTGACACCCACAGCAATCTCTCGTAACCCATTGACGAACAGCCAGAAATTGCACAATTTTCGTGGCTCGGTCCTTCAGACTGAGGTCCGAAGGCTTCTCGCTCTGACTTTCCGAGCTGGCGCCGGCGTCAAGAGGTTCCTCGCATTGACCCTTTGATCCCGTTCCTGAGAAAGCGCTCGCGTTCTCTCTCTCACGCTGCTCGATGTCAGCCGGCGAAGAAGGTCGGCTTTGTAAGCCGTCCTCGTCCACCACGATAAATTCATCGCTGTCCAGATCGGTCACGCCGGAGACTTCCTCTTCCTCTTCTTCTACCTCGCTCGCGCTGGTCGAATCTGAAATGTCATTTTCGCCGCTTTTTTTTTCTAGATCAGAACTCTCTTCATCGTGCTCTGGCTGGTGAGTGGGGGAACACCCCCAGTCTCTCCCGCTGGGCATGTCCTCGCACATGCGCATCGCTGTTTTGTCATCTTGGTATTTAGACATCAGACTCGTCGGGCGTGGAATATGACAGCTGTCGCAACCGCATATTAGGCTGGCTGGTGATAGAGAGAGAAAATCGTTAAAAGGTTTAACGGCCTCGTACATGCTTACTCTTCAGCCACACGCTGCAACTTGAAACGGTATAACCCTTTTCACGGCTTATATTCACAAACTACGGTACCTCGAACGGTCAAAATGAATTCTTAAGAAAAAAAGCGTTTTTCTTACCTGTCAGAACATGTTTGACCGCGTGATAAATATCCAGTAGTTCGCTCTCCCGCAAAGTTATTTCAATCAGCTGGACGTGCTCTTCTTTTTCAGTAGGGGCAAAATAAAAAATCCACTGATCGTCATCGCTGGAGCACACGTTTTCGTGCCTTATCACAGGTGACGTGCACACTTCCAGTCGAACTCTGTAGGTAAACTCAGTGGTCTTGAGCCCTGTGATGGTCAGGGTGATTTGACGCAAATAATGCGCGGATCTGACCTTCAGTGTGATTGTGGCTGACCTGGACAGTTCGGTCTTGTGTTTTGTGTCGCGAACCATGCATGACCTGTTTCTGGCCTGTAAGATCATAGCATGCAATTCCCCCACTTCATTCGTTTTCGGGACGGTCTGGTTTAACAGGTACAACTCCTTTTCAGAAATGGAGACTTCAGTCGGCTTGTCACTGTGAAACAGTCTGCTCTGACGGAAAACGATGTAGCGATTGTTCAGCCGGGTTTCTTTCGGCAAAATTGTCAAATACGTCATCGAAAGACATCTCCTCTTTATGCTCGGTTTAAACAGACTGTCGTCCGCTCTGAATCTGTCGATTTCCTGCTTTTTCTTCTGCAAAGGTGTAACATCGTTTTCTTCCCGAATCGAACGGGGCCAGCAGTGTTTAGGTATGTCATTGCGAACGAAGGCCTTCCTCGCGCTCAAAATTTGAATGGTCCTCAGGGGTTGCTCCTTCAGTTTCAGTCGTTTTAGGCTGTTTGGCCACACGAAATAAGGTATTCCACGCTTTTGTAAGTTGTCCCGAATGAATGTGCGATAGCGCCATTTGCTCAAGGAATTCAAGATCGGAGATCCGGCTTGAGCCTTAGACGATCTGTCTGGAGAATCCATGACGATGGTTTTGCAGAAAAGTCACTCTCCGCACCAATCTGTCTCTTTTACGGCCAGTTTTTATAGTATTGTGAGGAGAAAAACACCACGACACCTGTTCAATTATTAGTCACGCCCCCCCCCCACTTGCTACTGTCACTCAAAAACACAACAACAACAGCTATGTCATACCATTACATCCTGGGAATCTTTTTTTTTTCCCAAAACACATCTTGGGAATCTTTTTTTTTCCAAAACACATCCTGGGAATCTTTTGAAAATTATTCCCACGCATTATACCGTGCAAACCTCGGGTAGTTATCAAAAAGCATTCACACACACACACACACACACACACACACACACACACCATACCCCGACCCAACCACCCCACCCCACCCCACCCCACCGACGGTAAGTCCTCGCATCTTTATTTTTTTTTCATCCTTACTCTTAATTTTTCACACCCCCTTTAAACTTTTACACAAAATTCACATCATTTTTTTCATTAACACTTCTCAAGGGGAAAATTTGCTCACGCTTGCCACCCCTCCCAACACGCACCCTGGGGAAAATTGAACATTTTATCACCGGAAAAAAAATTCTTTACAACCTACAATAGTTGTTCACATTTTTTACACACATTACCTCCTGGGAAAATTAGTTGCAATTTTCACACGTGACGTCATACAACTGATGTTTACATTTTACACACACCAACCCCCTGGGAAAATACTTTACATATTTCACACATGACGTCACGCATAACTCATAAATCCTTTTGACATTTACCGGGGTTAATAACTACTGCTGATTACCGCAAGAAGCTGACTTTAGCTTCATCAAGAGTTGAAAGACATGAAAAGGATGAGGTTGACAGGCCAGTAACATTAACTTATTTTCATTGTTTCACTGAGCCTATAGGTCGGTATTATTTTGTCCCTATTGCCAATGTTTGTGAATTATAACTGCTATACCATTTAAGGTATGGCAAATAAGAAAAGCTGATTTGCATGAGATAGAGGTGATTTTTACAGAACTCCATTCATTCTGGCCATAGAGAATTTGAGCTTAGAGTTCCTAATATGGGCATAACGTGAACTACAGAATGATGCATAACTACAGTGGTCTGTTGCCGTACTGGTCATTTGATATAGCAATAAAGAAAATACTTATTTCTCATTTAATTTATCAGGCTAGCAAAAAGTTCTGCTTTGTGAAATACTCCCCTAGCCCAAACACTGCAAACAAACAAGCATTTGGGCCTTACCTGCTCCTTTATATTTAAAATCCAAATATATGTTTTTGTCACAGCTGAGACAAAAACTTTTTTATTTTACTATGTATTTTTTTCTTTCTCTCTGTTTTAACACCAGCAACTGTTTTCATTGTATGAACAGTTCATGACGAACAGACCAATAGAAATGTTCCATAATTACTTTGGAGTAAATCATATCACATTAATGTACATTAACTGTAAAAGGGAGAACTTCATGAATTTTCAAATTTTCTACATAATTAAATGTTTGTGAATGATGTATTTAAACAAAATCATTCAAACTGGTTTGAAGTAAAATGCTCTGTTCTACATGTACCCAGCTGTTTCAAAAATGTAACAAATTTGGCCCTTGTCAACGTCGCTCAGATCATCATGCAACGAGAGGACAGACAGTTTGTTTACCACCCATAATATCCTAGACTTTGACGTGAAGATCATTATTCACTTCATCTGTCAGTGGTTATAATGTTTTGGCTCATCAGTGAATGTGTAGTTTATTGTTCTGTGTAGAACCAGTCGACTGATACACCAGCAAGCCAATTTTCTGATTTTTGAGCAATGGCATTGGCAAACAAGGACACCCACAATGCACTGAGACACTACACTGACTAACAATACACAGAAATATACTAATTGTTTGTGTGATGTAATGCCACACACTGTGATAACTGTCAACAGAGGAGAATCCCTATGAACACAGCTAAGATTACAATACACACCAGACTCTCAGTCCATGTGTGAGGTTGAGCCTATATACAACGTGACAATTTAAACATAGAAATATACAAAAGCACAAATAGCAGTTTCAGTACTTATGAAGAGCTTATAGTGCAGAAGAAACATGGTTTTGGTCTCTGGTCTGCATTCTGTATTAGCTGTAGTTTGAATTTCAAATTAGCAGCGGCCTATACAATTCCTGAAGAAAAATATCTGGTCAGCTTTCGAGGTTATATGACACATACAGAAATGCAACCTTTTTCTGTGGATCCTCTGGATATTTTGGGTTTTAAATTGCTGGGAACCACAGTTTGCACAGTTCCATGTCCCTTGGAGGAGAGGATTCCATGCCCGCAGGAGAAAAGGAACAAGCAGAGGAGGCATCCTCGGCAGAAGGCGTAGCAATCAGGCTGTGGTCATTGGTCATTTTGCATGTCAGTCAAACAGCCTCTTCCTGACAAGGGAGAATTCTTGGCCATATTATACAGTAAAAAGTACCAGACCCGCTGACAATACCAAGACTCCTAACACTACAAGGGTGTACACTTTTGTAAATTGTCATTTATTCTGGATAAAAGCAAATACATAAATGTGAAGAGAACCTAAGTATTTGGACTTAACAGGACTGAAAATTAGTAAATCAGCAAAGTTCTTTAGTTATCTTTAATTCTTATTTCTCAAATTTCAAGGCTAACCTGCTAACCAGCACCTGATTGTGTTTGGGTTTCAGGTACTGGGAGGATGGAGAACCAAATAGTACAGGTGAAGAAGGCTGTGTAGAGTTTTATCCAGATAAAAAGAGGTGGAATGATTTGCGCTGCTCTGTTAAATATTGGTTTATCTGTGAGAAACGTGCTGAGTGATGGTGTAATACATGCTTAATTTTACATTTTGGTTAATTATGTAATTATGATTTTTACATCATATTACACTATGTATAAGTCATAACTTCATTTCTATCTATTTCATAACTATCTATAAATGAACTACAACAAACCATTTTAGCCTGTGGGAAAAATAAATTACACTTTTAAAATGATCTCATCACAGTCTTTAAAAAAACCCTGTATGTTCACTGTAATTTCAATATTTGTGTTGCCTGTTTTGCTTCAAAATAAGTTGGTTGGAAAAACCAAGAAGGTGTTCTGCATGTATGCATTAGTGTCATTTTAGCCCATGTAAAAACAGTCACCCAAACCTATGTGGAATTTGCATGGGCATTTTTTGAGTTGTGCTGCAAAGCTGGCAAAGTCATGTTAGAGGACATCTGTGAGCTACGGAAGCCCTGAAGGCAGAAAAAAGAGATATATATTTAAACAGCTTTTAATGACCTGAAAACCAGGCCTTTTTACTTTGATTTTTGCTCTTTGAAAGTTTGATTTTGTCATTTTTTTATTCCATATTCACTGTTAATTTTAAGGATGTGATTGTAATATAACAGAAATAGCAATAAATCATGAACACATGATGGCTGGGATGCTGTGATTTTTATGTATTCATCGTCTATGCTGCTGATGATTCATGATAAGGATTTATTTGATTGTTGCTGCCTGTGCTGTTTTGACACTTCACCTTTAGACCCACAATAATCAGTATCAGGTGTATCCACACACTGGCATAAGTAATGATCTGGCATGGAGAGAAAGAGACACTGGATATATGTTTGTAGAATTTAATGCTATGCAGCCTCTACATGTGCCTAAAGTTTATACTTGGTAGACGCTGGTAATCTTGCGCACCAGTCATGAAATCGTGTCCCAGATATGCTCAATGGGGGACAAATAAGTGAAAGTGCAGGCTGGGGAAGAGGTACTACTACTACTACTACTACATGCTACCCTCCTCTTCGTTGAGTCTGACTCTCCTCTACCCACTGACGCAATACTCTCATCATTGTGGTTGCATTCTGTCCAACCAATGTCCCGGGAGGATAATCCAGCTACAGTGAAAAACGGTTAACCAGTTCCAGTTTTCAGTGTTCTAACTGGATAATAACATTGCAAAATACAGTCACTGGGCACTTTATTAGGTCCACCTACCTTGTATCTACATATATTGCCCATTTTGTCAGCTCCACTTACCGTACTGGTGCACATTGTAATTCTACCATGACAGACTGTAGTCCACCTGTTTCTCTGCATACTTTGTTTGTAAGTGATCATCGAGTATACATAAGTATGACCATAAGTAAATAGCTGCTTAGCATCTCATAGCTTTCTAAGACGGGGTTACAATCTTGGCTTCTGCTGGGTCATGGCTCTGAAGATATTTCCCTCTTCTAATGCTAACATCAACTCACAAAGGTCTTGCTAATTCACTAATGAGTTGTTATTTAATGAGGTGGAATGTTAAACTCTGCAGTGCTGCAGCCCACCAGGACCAAAGTACAATACATATGGTCTCAGAAACCTTTATTCAGAATTTCAGTCTTTGTTTGGTGTCACATCATAATGATCCACAATAGGGCACCAGTGAGCAGCTTAAAATCTGATCCAACACTAATTAATTGTTCACATAATTTACCAGGCAGGTCAAATGAAAAAGCAAATGTTATAGTTTGTTCCTGAACTGAAGCCAGTATGAACAGTTCTACAAACCCAACTCTACAAGTCTGTGTGAGAATATCCTGATAAGCAAAGCTGAACCATCTTCTATCTAACCACTTTAGCCACACTGGAGTAGAATGCCCCATATTGACATTACCAAAAGTGTCATTTATGTTGACAAACTAAAGAAAACTTCTGCTACAAGAAGCTTCTCCAGATGTTCCATGTGACTCACATCCATCCATCAAATACAATCACAGTCTCACATTTTTGGCTGGCATCACTATCTACCACAATCTACTTAATTTAGGCCAGGATATTTCCTACCACAGGTGACCACAGGTACTCTGCTGTGACCTGCTGCCAGCAGCAGCATTAAGATGACATGCAGCACATGCAGAGTCACTTTTAGAGTTTTCAGAGTCATTAAACTCAGCTAGAATGGATATGAGGGAGGATATGCAAATTCAGGAACTACTGCAGACAACAGAAGAAATTCAGAGAGCAGTGAGTATTCATGTGAAGACGTTTATGCCAATGAGAGTGACACAGAAATGCAGAAGACCTGGAGCAACAAAAGTAACTCGGGTACAGTAAATGCTGAGAAAGGGGACAAAACCTCTCACTCACATGCAGCAGGTCCTCAGTACAGAGGTAAGTTTAAGTCTTTACTGGGTTTTTTCACTTACTCATGTATTTATGTGCTAAATCATGCTATAGACCACACTAACACCTAACATAAACCAGCTTTAATCAGTACCTAAAAAGGAATGTTTTTGTCTAATTAACATCTTAACATACAAGATATGACATTGTTACTAGTTTTTTTTTTTTCGTAAAGTTTTCGTAAGTTTTTTTTCAAGCCTTCACCTGTCCTTGTGCCAGCCTGCACCAGCAGGGGGTACCACCTGACCTTGTGCCTTCACATGGCCTTCACCTAATACTGAGCCAACCTGACCATAGAGAGAGACCAGTTACAGACCAGCTACACCAACCTGACTATAGAGAGATACCAGTTACAGACCAGTTGCAACAACTTGACTATAGAGAGGCCAGTTACAAACCCATTACACCCACCAGGCTATAGAGAGAGACCAGTTAAAGACCAGTTACAACACACTATCTGAAGCGAAGGATCACTTGGAGTCAAGCTACATCAGTGCAATGAATGAAAGAGATGAGCTTAAGAAGAAACTCTCTTCTGTAGGTAATCAGACACATTTAAAGCTGAATAGATCAGGTAAAGAATATGGATTAGTTATGTAAAACTTAACTTTCGTTTCTTCACAGTCTTACTGAGACTCGGGGCTGTGGCTTAGTTCGGTCGGCGATAGGTAGCAAGGACGAGGAAACAAAGAAGAGTGAAGGACTCAGTATTAGAGTTGGGTGGAGCCACTTTTAATGTAGAAAACACAACTGCTTCGGCTACTCGTTGCTGCAGGTCTGAGAGAAAACCACAACAACTCTCGGCTGCTTCTTCTACACACCTTCTCCCTTCTTTTTAACTCTACCCCCTACACATACGTCACACTGATAACTTTCTTCATTTAACAGCAGCCTTAATGACTAAAACATTCACAGCTTATTCAAACTAACAATTATTGTAATACTTGCAAATTATTGCTCTTACAGTTAAATCACACCACAGTGGTGTATCAGCTTCAGAATGAGTGTCTTAGGAATTTTTCTGTTTCTTCTTACATTTTCTTTTTGGACCTTCAAAGACCTGATAGACCCACCATGAGTTTTTTTCTTATGCCAATCAGTCAAGTTCCTTAACATGTTACAGTTTTTTTTTATTAAAAATACAAAGTTCATATCAGTGTAAATTGAAATTAACAACAACTACACTAATTTGTCTTCATGCTGCCCAAACCTATTGGAATATTTTCCTAATGGCTAATTGCTCAGCAAGGTAACTGATCATTCAGTGTTGATCTAAATAAACACTGATCATTTTCACTGAATGCGTTCTCCACTAGCATGGATCTTAAACATCATTAAGGTGTTAGCAGATTTCTGGTAGGGATCAATTTTTGACATACTAATGCATGTTGCAGTCACAAATTATGAGTATATAAAATAAAATGCCTGAAACTGTTTTATATATCCTACAGTAGAACATGCTTTTGCTTGATTAGCAGTCTGTTAACAGCACACAACACACTGCACAAACCCAAACCATCATTGTGGCCAAAAAAACACATCATTTTGCTTCATAATGTCTTTTTCCCTTGAAGTGTACTGCGAGCTTTAATGTGCTCTCTGGTGGTTCAGCCATCTGAAGTTTCATCTTGTCAGAGGAGCACACATTCTTAAAATCTCTGGCACATTATTGTTAATGCCATTAAAACTGCTGGTCATCAATATCGATCAGTCGTTTGTAATCTTTATTTTATATATGTCTGAGTTTAAGGTAAACTTGGTGTAGGAAAGTGAAAATACATCACTGTCAGTTTGACACTAGGGGTGACGCTCAGTGCCTGGTTTCTTCCGCACATGCTGTTAGGAACTGTGGCCAAATAGTTCAATCTTCATTCAGTTGTTCAGGTGCCTTTTGGAAAACTCCCTGCAGGCCTGATTGGTCGAGTGCTGCATAGTGAACATTGGGTTCTTGGTTACCTGTCTAACCAAGGCCCTCGGGCCCCGATTGCTCTGTGTGCAGATGGCCTGAAATGATGGAGGCTTCTTTGCTCTTGGGCACTTTCAATGCTGCAGAAATGTTCTTGTATCCCTCTCCAGATCTGTGCCTTGACACAATCCCGTCTTGCAGGTCTTTGGAGAATTCTCTCAGTCTGCGAATGTCATAACAAAGGGTCTGAATACTTAGAATACATAGAAACCTGTTTTTGCTTTGTCATTGTGGAGTGTTGTGTGACAAGTGATGGGAAAAAAATGAGTTGAATCCATTTTAAGATGAGTCTGAAACCTAAAATGTGAAAAACTTATATAATATATTTCATCTCATGTTTGCTTTGTTGCAGATTTGACTGCCCTCTTGTGGTGAAATTAAAACTCTCCAGTATTACAGTGCTATTCTATAATCTACATTTCAAATTGTCACTGTTGTACTTTTTTACACAAATCTTCAGCATTTTGCTGAAAAAATCTGATAACTTTTAACATCATTTTACGTTGCTTCTTTAATTTTACACTATAGATGTTCAGTTTGTCATGTTTTATGTTTTTTTTTTCTTTCATATTCACTGTTAAAGTTGAAGACTGTTCTGGAAATTTAAGTTGAGACAAGATTATATAACAGAAATAAAGGTATTGTAATTCTGTAACTCTGAAAGTGCTATTTCCTATGCTGATGATTTATTTAATTTGTTTGATTTCAGCTGTGTTTAATAAAACAGAACTTCAGATGCACTGAAAGTAGTTCACACATGCCAGTGTCAAGATAAAATGGACACAACTAAAGCTTTAAAATGAAACCGCCACAATAAAAAAACTGCATTTAGACACAATAAAAGCACTTTTACAAATGTTGACCTTCTTGCACACAAAGACAAGAATCCAGTTTGCTTCTTATTTTGTAGATCATACACAAGTATACTCTAACAATGTTAATGAAGAAAAATAGGCACAGTTCAGCTGAGGGACCCAAAATAGGCAGAACTTGCATTTAATAGCTACTATGAAAAAGAGTTGACCAGTTCCAGTTTTCAAAGTTCTAAATGAACAATAACTCAGCATCTCTTAACCTTCTAAGACAGGTTTGACAGTCTCAGCTCCTGGTGGGTCATGATTCTCAACATATTCCCTCTTCTAATGCTGAAGTCAACCCACAAATGTCTTACTAGTTCTCTGATGAGTTGAGTCAGGTATTTAATGAGGTAGATTTTTAAACTCTGCAGTGCTGTTGCCCACCAGAACTAGAGTACAACATGGCCTCAGGACCAGTCTATGCTTGGTGAAACACCATACTGATCCACTAGAGGGCACCAGTGATCAGCTTAAGAGCTGATTCAGCCCTAATCAGTTATACACACGCTGCTGTTTAATTTACCAGGCAGACCAAAATAAAAGGCAGATGTTACTTATAGTTTGTTCCTGAACTGAATGCAATATGAACAGTTCTGCAAACCCAGCTCTAAAAGTCTGTGTGAGAATATCCTGATAAGAGGATCAAGGCCGAAGGAACCACGGTGGCGAGCGGGCATTTGCTAGAACACTTTTCAAAGTACTGTGGTGATGCCCCACTACTGTTTGAGTTCAGGGCGCGCACATAAAAACCTCTGCTTTCCCTAAACTGCATAAAGCACTGATCAGCACAAACGTACAACGTAAAACTCCAAACAGAATCTCTATTTCAGCTAGGAGGCGTTTTCAGACCTGCCCTGGATGATGCGAACCTGTCCATCTTTTTCTGTAGTTCGGTTTTGACATGAGAAACTCCACTCGCATTCAGATCCGCACCAAAGAACCAAACCACGCTAACTCACAAGGGAATTCATCACCAGAGCACATTCTTTTCCAGTGCACATTTTCGCTGTACTGTCTGCACAACCTGCTGCTTTAACACTCTTTACAAACGCTCATATCGTTCCTGCACTGCGAGCTGCTGTAAATAAAGAGATGGACATGGACTGTGGAGCGTCTTTTTAGCCAAGCATCAGTGACCCGATCATCGAAACTGGCACACACATAACTGTCTCTATTTTCTGTTTTTCTGTTTTCATGGTGGTGAATGTGAGTAACCAAGTGCTTAAATTCCTACAAAACCTCTGATCAATAAACAAACACCCATGAGTGTAACTTAGTCCACTTTAGCCCTAACAGTCTTTACAGAATAAACTGGGCATGAAAACAGCCTTATGTTCTTCAGAGATGTTAGCTAACAAATACTGCTATCCGAGGCTGCAGCTACTGAAGCTGTAAAAGTATTGATACTTGCATAAAATAATTACACAAGTAAAAGTACCTTACCCAACTACTTAAGTACAGTACTTAAGAAAATCTACTTAAGTACTGAGTAGTGGAACTTACTACATCTAGCATATATCAGCATAAGAGCTAAAGATTATGCAGCTCTGTTCTTCTCTTTTTGGGATTCCTTTACTCACTTTAGTTGAAATAAAAGTAATATGATTTGAAAAATACTAATGAGAGTTTTCAGTATTTTACTTAAGTACATGTACTTGGTTGAATGCAACTAGCTCCTACCCACCTCTGAATAGGATTATAAAGACATGTTCTTAGCATGACATGAAAGGCAGTTTCAGCTGAACTGCATTTCGTCACTCGGCCAGATGCTTTTAAAACCGTATGTATTGCCCCACCACTTTTGGAGGTGTGGTGCCACCCGTGCCCGTGTCCCACATCCACAAAGAGCTGTAGAGCTGGACCACTTTAATACTGGCGACCCCAGACTGAAGACACTGCAGGCAGTGCATTCAGCTTAGCAGCCGCTGTAAATCGTTTTTAATTGTTCAGCCTAACTAGTGCATTGTTCTTTCTTTCTTGTGTGGCAAAATGAAGAATGAAATGTTGGCTGTGATGAGATGTGTATCTGCTACAGTTTCCCTTTTGAGTCAATAACAGTCTAAACACAGGTCATTTAGCTTCTCTGAACAACATATTCTTAAGAAGCCTAATCAACACTGCAGTGATTAACACTTCCTCTAGTTCAGTGTTTCTCAGCCCTGGTCCTGGACGCCCACTGTCCTGCACTTTTTCTGCTTTTCCTGCTTTAACGCAGCCACTTTAACTCAATAATGAGCTGTTAATGAGCTGATAAGCTGGATCAGGTGTGTTGGGAGCTGGAAAACACTAAAAAGTGCAGGGCAGTGGGCCTCCAGGACCAGGGTTAAGAAACACTGACCTAATTGAGTACGAGAACTCAATGTGTGTTTAATTAAGTGATAAAGCATTTAATTAAAGCAGGCACAAAACATTATGGCAGAAGGTAAACAGGCGTACAAGCATGGAATATTAAAATATCTGAGCTGATGATCACAAGATTTTAATTACAGAAATCCTGCCTTAAACTTCAGTAAAATCAGGCCTTTAGCAGGTTTAAGATAAACTTCAGTTAAACCTGAGATACAGATTTTTAAATGAAAGCAACTGGGGTTAGTTTCTGAGCAATAGAGTTAAAATCAACCTACAAATTTCTTAAAAAGGTAGAATGGTAAACTCTGCAGTGCTGCAGCCCACCAGGAGTAGACTACAATGTGGTCTCAGGAGCAGCCTGTGTTTGGTGTCACACCATATTGATCCACTAGAGGGCACCAGTGATCAGCTTAAGAGACGACCCAACACTGATCAGTTATACACACGTTGCTGTTTCATTTACCAGGCAGACCAAACTAAAAGGCAAGTGTTACTTATTGTTTGTCCCTGAACTGAATCCAGTATGATCAGTTCTCCAAACCCAACTCTAAAAGTCAGCATAAGAATATCCTGATAAGAGGATAAAGAGACCTGCAGAAATGTTGGCAGCTCAGCAAATGAACCATCTACTACCAAACCATCTTATCCACAGTGGAGTAGAACCCCATAATGACTCTGTGAGGACATTAACAAAAGGGTGAAATATGATTAAAACTATAGGAAAACTTGCTTCTTCAGATGAACCATGTGACTCACACTTTAAGGTCATCACAGTTTCACAAATGTGGCCAGCATCTCTATCTAACACAATCTCTTTAATGTAGACCCTGAGCACAGAAACTCTGCAGTGACTTCCTGCCAGCTGACATGCAGCACACAAAGAGTCACTTTTAGAGTTTTCAGAGTCATTAAAGTTAACACCAGTCAGAGCAGAATGGAAATGATGGAGGATATTTATGCAAATTCGGGATTTACTGCAGACAACAGAAGAAATTCAGACAGCAGTGGACATTCATATGAAGACATTAATGCCAATGAGGACAACATAGAAACTCATCAGACCAGGAACTCCGGTACAGTAACTGCAGAGAATATACACATTAAAAATGCTGAGAAAGAGGACAAAACCTCTCACTCACATACAGCAGATCCTCAGTACAGAGGTCAGTTTAAGTCTTTATTGGGGTTTTTCACTAACCCATATATTACTTAAATGTAACATTAACCAGCTTTAATCAGTAACCAAAGGAAATTCTCTTTGTTCTTTGAAAGTTTCTCATATCTTCTGAGTGATGTGAAGTGTGATTGAGATTGATTAATATCTCAGTCGACATCTCATGACATTATAAGTAGCAGGTTTGTCTTATATTGTACTGTATCACACAGTGGCAATCCAGTATAAGGCCTTTCACACTCTGGACCACTTAGAAACTTAGAAAGCAAATGAGTTTGAGGCCCCGAAACAGACACAAGGCATCAAACGTGTGAATGGAGTTCACTCAATCACAAGTAGCCAGTGCAATAAATAAAGGTGGATTTCAAATTAAGAAACATTAAAAGAATAAAAAGATGTGAAGTTACTAAATGAACAGCATCTCTTTTACAAACACTGAAACAAGTAAAGTGGAATTCCACTAAGAGCAGAAAACTGCTTTACGTTTTCTGTTGGAATGTAAAGGTGGTAATGTATTATATGTGTTTATGTAAGCCATCTTTGCGTGAGACTGAACTGCTCATCTGCTATGGCATGATGCTGGTGGTACAAGACAGGCTTGGCTGTCGTTTTAGTGCCCCCTGCTGTAACACGCAGAATGCAGCTCATGCTTGCGGTGTACGCAGCCACGTGCAAAATCTCATCTGTGTAGCTTGGAGCATCAGTGTTCACGTCCAGAGTTTTTCGGGCCTAAAAGTTCATAATAAACAGGCATTGTGAAGCCATTAAAATTTTTCTCTTTAGATTAAGATTAGTGACCCTTCATCCCACAACGGGGGAAATTTGACCTCCGCATTTAACCCATCCATGAACTGAAACACCACATACACACTAGTGAGCACACACACACACTAGGGGGCAGTGAGCACACTTGTCCAGAGCAGTGGGCAGCCCTATCCACAGCGCCCGGGGAGCAGTGGGGGTTGGGTGCCTTGATCAAGGACACCTCAGTCATGTACTGTCGGCCCTGGGGATCAAACCAGCGACCTTCCGGTCACTAGGCTGGTTCCCTAACCTCCAGCCCACGACTGCCCACAAAGGCTGCCGTGGCCCGGATTCGCACCGGGGTTGCTGCAGCCACAAGGGGACCATACCCCCAGGCCTCCCCTATAGTACAGCCCCCTGTCCATAAATCTCTAGTGATGTATGACTAAAGGCACACGGACACAGGAAACTAATATCTCTGTTTTCATTATATAACTTCAGGAGTTCAGGTGGAGGCTGGAAACAAAGTGAAATGAATGGAAGCCACTGAAGGGGAGCAGTGTGGCAAACCAGCAACCTCAGTGTATAGAGCAAGGGTCTTTAAAATTCACTAAGGTCCAGTCAAAGAAAACTTCCTCAAGCAAAGGTCCGGAACTAACTTGCATTATGATCCAGTGCCATATACAGTTTACTGAAGTAGCCTAGTAGTTATATCAACATCTTATACAGTCAACAACAGAATGTCGAATCAAATAAAGTACAATTCAGTAGTATTTCAACAATATTTATTGTCAGTTTTCTCTTTTTAGAGCACGTCATGTAAAATAATCTGCCTCACTTTCTTCTCCAACTGCTGTGTCTCGCCTTGTCCCTCTCCTGTGTGCGCGCCACTCACTGGAGTCTCAGTGCTCATCGTAATGCACAGATCTGATTGGCTGGGTAGCGTCACATGTGATTTTCACAACGCATGCGACTGGTCTGTGAGTATCCTGGGCCACTAAAGCCGTACTGTAAATGCAAGAAAAGTTATGCCGATTAATCTAGGACCACCCTGTTGAAATTAAATAATTCTCCATACTTTATCGGTTATAGGCCCAGGTCCACATAGGACAGCGTCTGGGTCCGGACTCGGACCACGGTCCGCCTATTAGTGACCTCTGGTATAGAGTGACTCAAAGGTGCGCAGATACTGAGCCATGACCCACTCTGTCAGCACAAAAAGCTAATGCACCTCTCAGTTTTTCAGCATGTGTCCACACCCAGCTTATCATAAACGGAAATGTGAATGAGTAGTGAGGGGAGGTGGGGGGGGTGCTTAGATGAGACAAGAGCTACTGTTTAGTAGGAGTATTACAGTGTGAATGTGAAACACACAAACTTAGTTGAGAGATCATTATAGGCTTAAATTAGGTCACCCTTCTTTATATGGTCACCAAAGCTGGCTGTATTTTCCCCAGTAAAGTTTGCTTTATATTAGACATTCTCTGGATATTCACCTTTCTTGCTTTGGTTTCCAGACTCAGAAATACATCACTGGTGCTGCATTCAATAAGGGAAAACCTGAAAAGTGCCACAGTGGAAGACTTTATGTGTTGTGTTTCTCATGGATTTCATTAAAACACTCTACGTCACTTGCAGTAAAGAGTAGTTTAAGCCAAGCACTAATGATGAAGTGGGTGTAGAAAAGGCTTGAAAGCTAAATGGTGCATTCGTTTGCTGTGATAATGAGTGAGTCATGGCTTGGTACCTGCACAATTTTGAGCCATTCTGTGTACTGAGGTTCATGGGTGTCACTAGGCCAGTTTTAGGGGGGCTGAATCTTAAATCAGGGTTTCATAATACAGAAACAGAAATATTCCTACCAAAGACTAAAACAGTGCATTTGAATGGCAGCACAAGTTCAGTAATAATATAAACACAGAGAGGCCTGAGAACAGATAATATTGTTATAAAATTCATAAAGTTATTGGTACATATTCGATGGCCATTCGTTCATCCAATGCTTACACGGTATCTGCAGTGGATTGCTCCAAGTATTTGAGCCCCTTCTGCCCTTGTGGCTTTTTGATCCCACTGTCAGCACAGTCAATGTGCTGGGTGTTGAGCAATGAGCATGCACTGTACAATGTGTGAGAAACTAGGCGCTTCCTCTTTAACTGTTATTGCTGGCAGTAATTCACAGCAACTATGCAAAAGCGGTTTTTGTGGTCAAGTTTTAGAGAATACAAACTGTCAGTTCATAACAAAGCTACAGCTGCAGAAGGGGCCACTAGAGGCACTGTGGAGAGCTTGTGTTACAGGAGAATGATGGAGTTGTAGAAGCTGCCAGTAGGAGTTCAATGGAGAATTGAGTTTTTGCCTGCTCTCAGCATGAACGGCCTCTGGATTGGCTGAGGACTTGAATTAAGTGTTCTACAGAGTGAAAACCACTAAAAAGTATACAGGCCCTCCAGAGCTAAGTTGTAAATATAGTCTTGCTGTAAATATAGTCTTATATATAATATATAACAGTCTTATATATAACACATATAGCAAATATGTCCCACCATGTCACTGTTATTGATCTCCCACAGTATCTGAGCCTACTGAAAATGCTTGTGAGCCTAGACTTTCTTAAATCTTAACAAGAAAAAGTAGATATAGACAAAGTTTTAGACTCATGTTGGCAGTTTCCTCTCCAGTGTTAGTCGCTACCAAGTTATCTAGGTATTTAGGCACTAGTGCTGAAACAGTTAGGCCCCAAAATGTTTATTCATCATTAACTTTTAGAGGAGCAACAACCAGAAAATGTATCAAAAAAGAGGCTGTTTGGTCAAATTGGCACACGGTAGATCTGTGTCTTGTATTAAGTTTGTATTAAGCACAGAGCTCTGAAACTTCATCCACTTACTGGTGCAGATCAAGCAAAGGTACTGAAGTCAAGCAGCACTCTCTCCTCTCTCTTAGATAAGATGCAGGTCCTAAATATATTATTCAAATACACAGATTATAGATCTGCTCAGTCTAAGTTGGTGCCATCAGCTATATGCATGTTCAATAAGAAATAATGAGACCAATCACTCTTTGTCTTTGTTTTAACTGGTAAAACTCTTCTCCTCTGTCAGGCCTTCGACGGAGCTGCTGCATCTTAATTTCCATCTTCAGCTTGAGAAACTGAAGGATATAAAACTGCATTATGGTCAACACTATATAAAATTTTCACTGACATTAACATACAGTCTGGTAATTTACTTCAAGTAATTCTGGACCCTATATATCAGGACACTCAACATGAAATGCTTAAAAAATATAAGCTAGTGCAGATAATGTTTTTAAAACGGTGTAATATAATAAATAAATAAGCAAATAAAAGTGACAAAAAAAATTATGTTAAGAGGTTTTTGTATGAAAGAGTCTATGTAAACGTCATGTGATCATGTTGAGACCAAAAGTATACACTCTTCTTAAAAAACAGAAAGATTCTGAACAATTAATTCATTCACTTAAATAATATAATTAATATATTATTATATTAATTTGTATCTATTTTCAGAAATAAACACTGCAGGAAGTAGATGCTACAGACTGACTGCAGTGTGTCTGGGGCTGCTGTGTGTTCTCCTGCTGGCTGTCATCACTGTGCTGTGGGTCAGATTCACTGCAGAGAGAGACCAGTTACTGACCAGTTACACCAACCTGACCATAGAGAGAGACAAGTTACAGATCAGACACACCAACCTGACCATAGAGAGAGACCAGTTACAGACCAGTCACACCAACCTGACCATAGAGAGAGACCAGTTACAGACCAGTCACACCAACCTGACCATAGAGAGAGACCAGTTACAAAGAGAAAAAAATAGACTACTGATGAGTCTTTCTAAGCTGGGTAAGTGAACCAGAACTATCACTTATTCGTTTTTGAAAAACAAGAGAGTAAACAAAAAAGTTGAAAAGTGGAAAAGTGTCCTGTGGTCAGACAACTCAACGTTTGAAATTCTTTTAGGAAATCATGGACACTGTGTCCTCTGGGCTAAAGACCACTCAACTTGTTATCAGTGCACAGTTCAAAAGCCAGTATTCATGATGGTATAGGGGGCATTAGTGCACATGGTATGGGTGACTTGCACATCTGTGAAGGCACCATTAATGCTGAACAGTATATACAAGTTTTGGCAACATATGCTGCCATCCAGACAACGTCTTTTTCAGGGAAGGCCTTGATTATTTCAGCAAGACAATGAAAAACCACATTCTGCATGTATTACAGCAGCATGTG
Organism: Colossoma macropomum; assembly: GCF_904425465.1. Classification (NCBI taxonomy): domain Eukaryota; kingdom Metazoa; phylum Chordata; class Actinopteri; order Characiformes; family Serrasalmidae; genus Colossoma; species Colossoma macropomum. The sequence continues at coordinate 8,625,144 of NW_023494796.1, read as the reverse complement.
TGTGTATTAAAAGAGTCTGGGCACTAAACTGACCTGCCTGAAGTCCAGATCTGTCACCACTGAAAACATTTGGCGCATTATGAAATTAAAAATTTGACAAATAAGACCCTGAACTGTTGAGCAGCTGAAATCCTGTATCAAACAAGATCAGGGAAACATTACACTTTCAAAACAGCGGTTTTGTTAAAAGAGAGTTTGTTAAAAGAAGAGGTGATGAAACACAGAGGTAAACAGGCCCCCATCCCAACTTTTTTGGAATGTGGTGTTAGCATCAAATTCAAAATGGGCATCTATTTTTCAAAAAACAATAAAATTTCTCAGTTTCAACATTTGATATGTTGTCTTTATACTATTTTCCTTTGAAAATATGGTTTACATGATTTGCACATCATTGCATCCTATTTTTATTTACATTCCGTACTGTATCCCAACTTTTTGGAAATGGAGTTGTAATAATCTGATAAGCTTCTTCTATGAGTGGTCATTTGTCTCATTGGTGTATACTCCATTCTTTGGATTCACTCTTTGCGTTTTCAAATGGCTGTCTTGCCATTTTTCTTGTGCATGTCTGAGCTGTGTTCATTGTTATTCTTGGTTTTCTTGTGATTGACCTTCACTCTATTTTCTAAATTAAATTTTTTCTTTCTTTCTTTACTTATTATGGCTTGTGTACTGAATCCTGGCTGCTATGACTATGAATGTTGGAAGCCCCCAAACAAAGCTGCTCAGCGTGTGTTTTCTGCCTCTGATTCATAACTCAATTTACTGAACAGATGTGTTTTGGTTCCAATATCTGTGACAGTATATCTGACTGTGTTTGTTTTCAATGCATAGTGAAGGCATTGCAGCAGAATTGGAAGATTTTCCAGTCCAGTCTGTACTACATCTCTACTGAGCAAAAAACCTGGGATGAGGGACGACAATACTGCACAGACAGAGAAGCAGACCTGGTGATCATAAACAGCAGAGAAGAACAGGTGAATAAGTAGCAAATATACACTAATAAATCCTTTTCACATTTCCAGCTCACTGCTTCAGCTCTGAAGTAATTACTTTCCCTGTCTAAGAATGCCACAGTCAGTGAGGCTGTATGAGGAGTGAGGCGTTTTCAATTAAAATTAAACAGTAATGTCTTCCAGTGATACTTCAACAAGACAATATACACATAATAAACAGAACAGAAAAGATCTTGTGTAGAAGACAGTGAGTGCCCCATAATGTTACTATTTGAATTAGTGCTCTCTCACTAATGCCTCCTGCATCAGACATGAAAACTCACTTAGCCAACAGTATCTAAAAATCTCTTTATGACCATGTACACTGTATTGCCAAAAGTATTCGCTCGTCTGCCTTCACACACATATGAACATGAGTGACATCCCATTCTTAATCCATAGGGTTTATCATGATGCCGGCCCACCCTTAGCAGCTGTAACAGCTTCAACTCTTCTGGGAAGGCTTTCCACAAAATTTAGGAGTGTTTATGGGAATTTTTGACCATTCTTCCAGAAGCGCATTTGTGAGGTCAGACACTGATGTTGGACGAGAAGGCCTGGCTCGCAGTCTCCGCTCTAATTCATCCCAAAGGTGTTCTATCGGGTTGAGGTCAGGACTCTGTGCAGACCAGTCAAGTTATTCCACACCAAACTCGCTCATCCATGTCTTTATGGACCTTGCTTTGTGCACTGGTGCGCAGTCATGTTGGAACAGGAAGGGGCCGTCCCCAAACTGTTCCCACAAGGTTGGGAGCATGAAATTGTACAAAATCTCTTGGTCTGCTGAAGCATTAAGAGTTCCTTTCACTGGAACTAAGGGGCCGAGCCCAGCTCCTGAAAAACAACCCCCACCATAATCCCCCCTCCACCAAACTTTACACTTGGCACAATGCAGTCAGTCAAGTACCGTTCTCCTGGCAACCGCCAAACCCAGACTTGTCCATCGGATTACCAGATGGAGAAGCGTGATTCGTCACTCCAGAGAACACGTCTCCACTGCTCTAGAGTCCAGTGGCAGCACTTTACACCACTGCATTCGACGCTTTGCATTGCGCTTGGTGATGTAAGGCTTGGATGCAGCTGCTCGGCTATGGAAACTCATTCCATGAAGCTCTCTATGCTGTTCTTGAGCTAATCTGAAGGCCACATGAAGTTTGGAGGTCTGTAGCGATTGACTCTGCAGAAAGTTGGCGACCTCTGCGCACTATGCGCCTCAGGATCCGCTGACCCCGCTCTATCATTTTACGTGGTCTACCACTGCGTGGCTGAGTTGCTGTCGTTCCCAATCACTTCCACTTTGTTATAATAGCACTGACAGCTGACTGTGGAATATTTAGTTGGGAGGAAATTTCACGACTGGACTTGTTGCACAGGTGGCATCCTATCACGGTACCACGCTGGAATTCACTGAGCTCCTGAGAGCGACCCATTCTTTCATAATGTATGTAGAAGCAGTCTGCATGCCTAGGTGCTTGGTTTTATACACCTGTGGCCATGGAAGTGATTGGAACACCCGAATTCAATGATTTGGATGGGTGAGTGAATACTTTTGGCAATATAGTGTATATTTATTTACTGAAGCATTTTTTCAAATGTATTTCTCTGTGTGCTTCCAGTAAAGCGTGCAGCTTTAAGACGTTTTGTCACGGCTGCCCTCAGTGACACAATTTAATATATTTTAATGTTTTCCAAATTACCTGAATTCATGCTGACTGTAATGTGTGCTCAATCAGGAACTGAATAGTATGTGTGGTGGTTTTTATTTGTCTTAAAACTTGACTGTGCCATTTATTTTGAACCGGAAATGTTGTTACCTTCTTTTAGACTCTGACAGAGGTGTCAACCAAGAAGGGGCCTACTGTGATTTTCAGAACAAGATCAATAATACTAGCTACACATTAATAAACTAATAATAATAATAATAATAATAACAATTTTAGATACTTCCACTTTAGCTCCAACCCATCAACAGTGCTGCATTTTACTGTAAATGATTTTGGCTCTAATGATCCTTAACTTTCTGCCACCTCAACAGGAGTTTGTAGAAAATCTCAGCAAGAGCAAAGACGCTGGGGTTTCTATTGGCCTGACTGACCATGAGAAAGAAGGAGTTTGGAAATGGGTGGACGGCTCAGCACTGACCACTGCGTAAGAGATCACTGAATTATTATACATTCATGAGATTCATGAGTGTGTTTAATACAAATAGACCTTCTCTGTGTTGTTTCAGGTACTGGGACAGCGGAAATGTTTTTTCCGAGACTGACGACTGTGTTGTAAACAGATATTCTGGAGGAGGAAAATGGTTTGACAGACCATGTAATGAACGTTATTATTGGATGTGTGAGATGAAGTTTCTCCAGTGACTTCATAGTCAGACAGTGTTCAGTATATGAATCAAAGGAAGCTTCTCTCCTGTGTAATAATATGTATGTTTGACATTTTTTACAAAGGTTGTCTGTCCCAACATTGCACAGTTCAAATATACTGTTGTATACTGTAGTTTATTTGGAGCAGTTGTTGTTGGCTGTTGGTGATTCAGTAGTTCATTGTAGTTTATACAACCCTGTTTCCAAAAAAGTTGGGACGCTGTGCAAAATGATAATTTTTTTAATAATAACACAAAGACAACATATCAAATGTTGAAACTGAGAACTTTTATATATTTTTTTTTTAATGTATGACCATTTTGAATTTCACACCAGCAACACATTTCAGACAGAGTTGTACTATTATAGTTATAATGGTGTGTATTTGTCTGTTGATGATGAAGGAGGTCTATGTGTTTATGATTCCTTATTGCTTCTGAAGAGTTTTCATTCAAACAGATATTTTCATGTAAATTCTTGCAGTCATTTTGAAATAGTTGACCTGTCTTTAGCATCATTCTTCAGTTCATATATCCTCACTTGTCTTCATTACTGCATGCTGTTGCTGTAAAGTAACTGTATTTGTTTTATATATTTAAAATACTTTGTAATCAGATTTTAAGCTTTAATAAAGAGTTAACAAGCCATCTAATAATGACTTATGAAGACTTCTTAAGTTGACGTTACTCATAATTTCTACTTAGTATAAGTGAGCTGTGCTGCTGTACTGAACACACAGCTCAGTGCTCATATTAACTACAGGCTGCTGAGGCCTAAGACCCTCTTCAGTCCCTCACACTGTACAGAGCATGAAGAGCCCTGTTTGGTTGTCACAGCGCCCCCTGTGGAGAATCTTCAGCCTGCATAAGTCTGACACTGCAACAAATGAAATCTTGAAAAGCCAGTAAATCTTGTACCAATAGCAGAACCCTTTTTGGAGCTACATAGAACCCTTTTTCAAAAAGGTTCCATATAGCACCGTCTACAACATGTTCTCAATCAATCTGAAGAACAATTTCACCATGCAAAGAACACTTTCAGCATGCAGATGGTTCTTAAAGTGTTCATGGTTGTATATAGAACCGTTCAGTGTTGATTTAAAAGTAAAGTTTCTCCAGTGTTGAGATTGAAGCCTCTTCAAACATTATGATCTTAAGAAATACTGTACCTAGAAAATATTTTAAACTAGATCCATATGTCAGTTTTGGCTCATTCTAGGTTATCATTATGACATCAGATCATACTAATGTTTCTTAATTTGAGTCACAATATCAAAAAATCAATGATATATTGACCAATTTTAAGATCATTTGTAGCACAAGATCATTTTATTTTTCTTCTTTTTTTTTAATGTTTTTGACTTTTGTGCCTTGACAGAAAAGTAAAAGACACAAAGGATAAAAAAAAGACAGAAAGAAGGAAGGATGCCAGGTTCTTGAGGAGCTTTAAATATTTACTAGTTGAAGTTTAGTATTTACACGTGTAAAGTGAATGTCTGAGATAAAAAATAGGAAATAAAAGCAGAAATGGCTCATCATAGTTAATTATTTTTTTTATTGTAAACAATACTTACCACTGATAATAAATTGAGAAATAAAAATAATCATAATAGTCATAAACAACAGTAATAATTACAGTAATGTCAATCAGGATAAGAAAACTGCACAAGGCTAAAAACGAGGTTGAGTCATCCAACAACACTACGGCAGGAGGCACCACAGTAATGCCTGGATTCACTCAGTGAGGTTATGGTGACCTCTTGTGGCCGCACATATTAATACAGTTGGTCCCTCAATTACAGAACTGGCCTTTAGCAGGTTTAAGATGATCATCAGTTAAACCTGAGATACAGCGACATCTAGTGGCAGATTTTTAAACGGCACAGCAACTGGGTTCAGTTTCTGAGCAACGGAGTTTAAGAACCGCATGTCTCATTTGGGTTTATTAATGCGAATGACCCTACATTAATTAATTCATTCATTATTTCATTAATTTTTTTAACTGTTTTTTTTTTTGTTTGTTTGTTTTGTTTTTATTGTGCCCTGTGATGGACTGGCAGCCTGTCCAGGGTTTTTCCTGCCTTCCACCCAGTGAGCGCTGGGATGGGCTCCAGCACCCTCTGTGACCCAGGAGCAAAAGCAGCTTAGAAAATGTGTGTGTGAGAGTTTTTATTGTTTTATTTATTTATTGTCTATTATTTAATGCGTTGCAATAGAGCAATAACTAGAAGCTGAACAATGCCATATTTAAATGTGCTCTCTGTGGAGGGTGTGTTAACTTAATTTCACGTAGAAAATCACCCAACACATCATTTGACCAGATGTTCAAACTTTGGTACTGTAATTGTTTTATAATAATGTATAATATAAGAACTCTTCATAAGTCATTATTAGATGGCTTGTGAACTATTTATTAATGCTTAAAATCTGTTTACAAATTTCTTTATACATTACTTTATACATACTGCAACAGCATGCAGTAATGAAGGCAAGTGAGGATATGCACACTCAAGAATGACACTACAAGACAGGTCAACTACTTCAAAATGACCAAGAATTTATATGAAAATATCTATTTGAATGAAAACACTTGAGACGCTATAAGGGAACATATACACATAGACCTCCTTCATCCTCAACAGCTTTATGACAAATACATAAAATGTAACAATTGAATCACTAATAGGCAACAATAACAGCACCACATAAATCACAGTCAAATTTAAAGCTGTGCAATGTTGGGACCCACCTTGGTAATAAAATGTCAAATGTCGCCATCAGGCTGAGAGCAAACTATGCACACCTAACTGCACTTAATATGAAGGTTAAAAATTACAGTCTACAACTCTGTACAACCCAATCAACCTAATAGATTACAGTCAAATTTCTTTAAGGCTTTCACTCTGAGAACATATAAAAGACAAATATCAACACAGGTACATATTATTACACAGGAGAGAAGCTTCCTTTGATTCATATACTGAACACTGTCTGACTATGAAGTCACTGGAGAAACTTTTTCTCACACATCCAGTAATAACGTTCATTACATGGTCTGTCAAACCATTTTTCCCATCCAGAATATCTGTTTACAACACATCGATCGTCATTCTCTAAAAAATTGTTTCCAGTGTTCCAGTACCTAAAACAACACAGAGAACGTGGTGTAGAGGTTTGTAACTGGTCTCTCTCTGTAGTCAGGTTGGTGTAACTGGTCTCTAATAGGTCTCTCTCTATAGTCAGGGTGTTGAACTTGATCTACAGGACTGTGATGGCAGCCAGCAGGAGAACACACATCAGCCCCAGACACACTGCAGCCAGTCTGTAGCACCTGTAACCTGCAGTGTTTGTTTCTGAAAACAGAGATGTTCTTATTTATGTTCATGAATTCATTGTTCAGATACTTGCATTTAATTAAGAAATGTATATCTTTTTGGTCTGAAAATGATCGCAATCTTCATAAAGTCTCTTCCATGCAGAAACCTCTTCATTTTTAATATTTTTTTACTTATTTATTATTTTACACTGTTTAATAGTGTCAGCTGTGCTAGCTTATATTATGTAAGCATTTCATGATAAGGAGACCAATATATCTGGTTCGGAATTACTTCAGACTTATATTAACAGACTGTTTCCTGTTTCTGTAATCAGATGAAATCAATATTAATTTTTATAGTGCATTTTACAATTTAGGTCATCACAAAGCAGCTTTACAGAAATGTGGGTCCAAGCCCCCTAGTGAGTAAACCAAAGGCAACAGTGCAAGGAAATTTTCCTGAAATTATAAGATTGATATGATATGATTTAAAATGTAGGTCTTTAGGTCCACAAATCATGCACAAAAAGCATAAACTGTAACAATGTAAACACAACAGAATATTTCACATTAATCACTGAGAGCGGTCACTTTATGTAGACGCTGCTCTATTCAGAAACAACTCAAATTTTCTTTTGTGCCGGGGCCAGTATTCCTTGGCCACCCAAAGGAATAAGTAGCACTTACTGTGTTGTATTTATAAAAAATTGGTCTTTTTTGGTCTCTGTTTTGTCCATGAATGGAAAACTGTTGATGTCCAGTTCCTGAATTATACTGTTCTTGTGGCTGGTTTGTGTTACTAGTCCAGTGTTTAATGTAAAGCAGTTGGAGTGATAAAAATAGTAATAGAAATTTGAGCTCCAAGTCCTTTAAATTTTGTTTTTTTAGAAATCTCTCATCCACGTTATTCTTAATGTTTTCATAACATTCATTGTGTGATACAGTATTCTTACTAAAACTCTTACAGCTTTTGTTTTAACCCTCACTCATCTGGGCAAAATATATCAAACAATGGCTACTGGGTCAAACTGGCACACTGGAGATTTGTCTCTTTGTAGCTGTATTAAGTGCAGAGCTAGTAATACTTAAACACTGTATCTGTCCACTTACAGCAGACACAGATCTAGTAAAGGTACTGAAGTCCAGCAATGCTCTCTTCTCTCTTAGATAAGCTGCAGGATCCTAAATATATTGTTCCAGCACAGATTGTAGATCAGTTCACTCTGCAGTCACGTTTAATGAGCAAAAAAACATCAATCAATCAACCAATCAATCAATCAATCAATCAATCAATCAATCAACCAATCAATCAATCAATCAATCAATCAAGTCAGTCAAACAATAAATAAATAAATACAATCAAAATATGGGAACTGTATGCAATTTGAATAGCCACAGTTAAATGTTCATCCAAGCTATAACTATAGAAAATTTCACCACTTTAGACCAACCAGCACGTGTTCTTTTCCCTTATAATACTTCATTTCGTTTTTGGACATGAATGGGTTAAAGTTAACATTATTTTTAATAATAATAACACAACCATTTTGTTAATGTCATTATGGGATGTTCTACTCCACTGTGGTTAACATGGTTTGGGAGTAGATGGCTCCGTGTGGTTGCTGAGCTGCCAACATTTAGGAAAGTCTCTTTATCAGGATATTCGTATGCAGACTTTTAGAGTTGGGTTGGAGAACTGTTCATATTGGATTTAGTTCAGGGACAAACAATCAGTAACATTTGCCTTTTAGTTTGCTGATTAGTGTTGAATCAGCTTTTAAGCTGATCACTGGTACCCTCTAGTGGATCAATATGGTGTTTCACCAAACGTAGACTGGTCCTGAGACCACGTTGTACTCTAGTTCTGGTGGGCCACAGCCCTGCAGAGTCACTCCTGTCTTAGAAGGTTAAGAGATGCTGAGTAACTATGGACTCATGTATTTTGTAATGTTACTGTCCCATTTAGGACTCTGAAAACTGGAACTGGTCAGCTCTTTTTCATAGTAGCTATCAAATGCAATTTCTGCCTATTTTGGGTCCCTCAGCTGAACTGTGCCTATTTCTCTTCATTAATGTTTGGGGGCAGTCATGGGCTGGAGGTTAGGGAACCGGCCTTGTGACCGTAAGGGAGCCGGTTTGACCCCCTGTGCTGACAGGACATGACAGAAGTGCCCTTGAGCAAAGCACCTAACCCCCAACTGCTCCCCAGGCGCCGTGGATAGGGCTGCCCACCACTCCGGACAAGTGTGCTCACTGTCCCCAGTGCGTGTTCACTAGTGTGTATGTGGTGATTCACTGCACAGATGGGTTGAATGCAGAGGTGAATTTCCCTGTTGTGGGACTAAAAAGGGTAACTTAAAATATTTCAATGGAAATGTGTTTGATTTACAAAATGAAAAGCAAACTGGATTCTTGTCTTTGTGAGCAAGAAGGTCAACATTTGTAAAAGTGCTTTTATTGTGTCTAAATGCTGTTTTTTATTGTGGTGGTTTCCTACTGTTATATTAACAGTGTTAAAGTACCAACACACTGCAGTGTATATACTTGTATTTATTTTCTGTATTTATTGTTCTATGTCCCTGCACTATGTCCTGTCTTGCACCATGTCCTGTCCTGCACTATGTTGTCTGTAATTGCACTGGAGATCTAGCCTAAAAGTGTTTCTTTGTACTGTACAACCCTGTTTCAGTATAATGACAATAAAGTTGAATTGAATTGAATTGAATTTTAAAGCTTTAGTTGTGTCCCTTTTATCTTGACACCGGCACTCGTCTTTGTGGAGAGGTGTGAACTGCTTTCACAGCAGGAAGTCTCACCCCTCCCTTTTGACCCGTCATGCCAGCAGCTCAACAAAGAGTCAGAACATTTTACACAAAGAGAGCCTACAGTGTTAAACCCACTAGTTAAACTCACTTTCAACACACACACACACACACACACACACACACACACACACACACACACACACACACACACAGCTGCATCTGAAGTTTTGTTTTCGAATTGAAGATATTGTCACTATTGTATAGTGACATGTGAAATTTAGATTATAGCATAGTACTGTAGTAATGGAAAGTTTTAATCTCACCACAAGAGGGCAGTCAAAGTTTTACATCACAAGAGTCTCCATCACACCTCTGTGGTCTGAAAGTGCATTACTATATACAATAAATCTTATTTATAAACGGTACAATCAGCTTAACTGAGATATATCTGTGAAAATTAGACAGTATTATACTGCGTGATAATAACGATCTAACAAACACAAAAGAAAAATAACAGCAAATAATCTGCAACAAAGAAAAACATGAGATAAAATATTTTCACATACAGTCTGTTCAAGTTTTCTACATTTTAGGTTTCAGACTCATCTTAAAATGGATTCAACTCATTTTTTTCCTCATCATTCGTCACACGATACTCCACAATGACAAAGCAAAAACAAGTTTCTACAGTGTTTTGTAAATAAATTTAAAGTAAAAGACAGAAATATGCCATTTACGTAAGTATTCAGACCCTTTGTTATGACACTCACAATCGAGCTCTGTTGTTGTCTACTTCTATCATGTTTCTACAACTTGATTGGGGTCCACCTGTGAATTAGGAAAGGCACACATCTGTCTATATAAGCTCTCAGAGGTGATGGTATACATCAGAGTGAAAAGCAGGCCGAACTGTCCGTGAACCTGTAAGACAGGACTGTGTCAAGGCACAGATGTGGGGAAGGTTACAAGAACATTTCTGCAGCATTGAAAGTGCCCAAGAGGAAAGAAGCCCCCATCATTCACAGATGGAAGAAGTTTAGATCTGGCCACCCACCCACACTGAGCAAGCGGGGATGAAGGGCCTTGGTCAGACAGGTAACCAAGAACCCAATGATCACTATGAATGAGATCCAGAGTTCCTTTGTGGAGATGTGGGCCTTACAGAAGGACAACCATCAGTGCAGCACTCCACTCAGGCCTTTATGGTAGAGTGACCAGACAGAAGCCATTCCTCACTTAAAAACACGACAGCTTTTTGGGAGTTTTTTTGGCCACAGTTAAGTCTGAAACATAAAATGTAGAAAACCTGAAAGCTTCTGAAACTTCACTGCAGTAACTTGAAATAAAAAGGTTTCTCTCTGCAAAATTCTCCAAAGAATGCAGCATAATACACTTTACTGATGAAAGCTCATCTCTGTCACCAGTCAAAAATTAGTCATCAACATCTCTTATCTGGAGGACCCAAAATCTCAGCCCAGTCTTCATTGCTCTGGTTATTTGTTTCTCCATTCATCCAGAACCTGAAAGCCAGAGAATCTGAATCAGTCTCAGATCAGTGTTCATTTAGCCTTCAGTTCAGATCTTTAGCTCAACCCTCCGTTCAGTGAGACTCATACAGCTTAGAACTGAATCATTTACCTCTAACAATAAGAATTTGTGATTTTCAACCATATTTTTAGGGGTACTTGTGGGCAGTTCTGTTTTTCAGTATGTAAAACTCAGATAAACAGAGATTGTGCACTAAAATTAGCATAAAAATATCATATTTAAGTTGGTTCCTGTGGAGAACATGTTAACTAATTTTCCCCTCCAAAATCAAAAGATTTGACATGAGATAGTCAAACTTCTGCATATGGTTGTGTGTACTCAAAAAAATGTTGTACATTTAGGCTGCACATTAAAGCTGGCAGTGCACCTCAAAGGAAAAAGATGTTATGAAGCGAAATGATGTGTTTTTAACCACAGTGATGGTTTGATTTTGTACAGTGTGCAGTGAACTAATCAAGCATAATCACATGCTGTTGTGGAATATATATAAAACAGTTTCAGGCATTTTATTTCATGTACACATAATAAAACTCATGGTGGCTCTATCAGGTCTTTGAAGGTCTAAATAAGAAAATGTAAAGGGAAACAGAAAAGTTCCTAAGAGACTCATTCTAAAGCTGAAACACCACTGTGGTGTGATTTAACTAATCCATATTCTTTACCTGATCTATTCAGCTTTAAATGTGTCTGCTTACCTGCAGAAGAGAGTTTCGTCTTAAGATCATCCCTTTCATTCATTACACTGATGTAGCTTGACTCCAAGTGATTTTTCTCTTCAGAGAGTTTGTTGTAACTGGTCTGTAACTGGTCTCTCTCTATAGCCAGCTTGGCGTAATTGGTCTTTAACTGGTCTCTCTCTATAGTCAGGTGGGTGTAACGAGTTTGTAACTGGTCTCTCTCTATAGTCAGGTTGGTGTAGCTGGTCTGTAACTGGTCTCTCTCTATAGTCAGGTGGGTGTAACGAGTTTGTAACTGGTCTCTCTCTATAGTCAGGTTGGTGTAACTGGTCTGTAACTGGTCTCTCTCTATAGTCAGGTTGGTATAGCTGGTCTGTAAATGGTCTCTCTCTGCAGTGAAACTGACCCACAGCACAGTGATGGTGGCCAGCAGGAGAACACACAGCAGCCCCAGACACACTGCAGTCAGTCTGTAGCATCTTCTGTCTGCAGTGCTCAGTCCTGAAAACAGAAACATACATGAATTATTCAAAGAAGTGATACATCAGTAACACCAACCTCAGTAAAGACCTGTCTCACAGTGGCTAATGTTAATGTCCACTATCAGGAGAACCCTTAACAACAATGGTGTGCATGGCAGAGAAAGCCAATGCTTGCCAAAAAGTACATTGCTGCCCGTCTGCAGTTTGCTAAAGATCACATGGACAAGCCAGAAGGCTGTTGGAACAATGTTTTGTGGTTTAAGTGAGAAGCGTTATGTTCATTGATGGAACAATGAACTCTGAACTATACCAGCAAATTCTAAGGGAAAATATCAGGATGTCTGTCCATGACCGTGGATCATACAGCAAGACAACAAACCTAACACACAAGTTGTTCTACCAAAGAATGTATAAAGTAGAACAAAGTTAATGTTTTGGAATGGCCAGTCAAAGTCCTGACCTTAATCCTATAGCAATGTTGTGGAAGGATCTGAAGAAAGCAGTTCATGTGAGGAAACTCACTAACTCACTAAGGGTCATTTAACATAACAGAGCTGAAGCTGTTTTGTACGGAGGGATGGGCTAAAATTCCACCAAGCTGATGTGCAGGACTAATCAACAGTTACCAGAAATGTTTAAATGCAGTTATTGCTGCATAAGGGGCACCAGATACTCAAAGCAAAGGTTCACATACTTTTGCCACAGAAATATATGTAATAATTGATCATTTTCCTGAATAAATAAAGGACCAAGTCTAATATTTTTGTCTGAATTTTTTTAACGTGGTTCTCTTTATCTACTATTAGGACTTGTGTAAGACTTTGAAGTTTTAAGTCAAATTTAGGCAGAAATACAGAAAATTCTAAAGGGTTCAAGCAAACTATCAAGCACCACTATATATATATATATATATATATATATATATATATATATATATATATATATATATATATATATATATATATACACACACACACACACACACACACACATATACAAAACATGACTATTCACACTGAAAACAAACACATTGCGTTCCATTATGGCCAAATGACATGCTGAAGCATCTCTGAAATGGTAAAGCTAGGGAGCACCACTAGTGAGTACCACTGTGGCCAGAAAAGAGCCAACCCATAATCCAGACAGTGGGTGGATCTTATATGTTTAATCATCCTTGTTTCATTTTCCTTGACTCTTTTCCTTGTCTGGAAATCTGAAAAAGATGCAAAGATTATTGATGCGTGCCTGTTTCCTTACTCTGATAGCCTCCTCTCCCTTGATTCCTCTGAGCGCATTTAAAAACTAATACCTCTTTAAAGACTGCATCGGTTTCTGTATCACAGGCTGGAGGAGGTAGGACAGAGATATCGAGGGGAGAGCAATTGGAGATAGGACATCCACCTAGGATGTTGGGAGCTGAAGGCTCATTGATTGACAAGGGTAACGAAGGCTAACCAGTCTGGTCCAAACCGAAAAAGCGCTACAAGTCCCAGAAATAATTAAGGATCGTTGTACACATACGATATTGTGATAAGATGGAATCACAGGGGCCGACTTTACATCTCCAGGAAATGTGTTAACCATATTGCATATTTCTGCGCCATATTATTGCAATGATATAGAAACATATAGGAACATTAAATCTGATGCACAAGCATGCTTGTAGACCCCAGAGGATTCAATACTGTTGTGGACAAGGTACACCCCTTCATGGCAATGATGTTCCCCCCTAGCAGTAGGGTACTGTGCCCTGCCACACTGCGCACTCTGTTTGGGAATAGTTTGAGGAACATAATGAAGAGTTCAAGGTGCTGCCCTGGCCTCCAACTTCCAAAAATGTCATGTGAGCCACAAATGTGAGCCACAATTATCGGTACCCCTAGACATTCTTAAGAATGAAATCTAACAGAAGTATATTTCTATTCATATTTTATGTCTAAGTTCACTTGAGTGATTAGGAACACTTAAATGGTCAGCCATGACTTCCTGGTTCACTGGGGAATATATAGGAGATGAAACACAGGCCAAATTTCCTCAGAGACCAGAGAAATGTCCATTTCCACTATCAGGGCAATAATTTTTATCCAGTTTAAAACAACTGGAGATGTTAAGAATCTGCTGGGAAGAGGAGGAATGTCTATACAGACCCCACACACAGTGAGGAAGATGTTCGAGTGGACAAAGAATCTCCAAGGACTGCATTCCCCATATGTAGTAGTTAGGTCTTGTTTGGAGGGGTTACCAGAAGAAAGCCTCTGCTGTCAATTGGCGCAGTTCTTTTCATAGCTGAAGCAATAATTTCACAGGATGTTAACAGCAGTGAATACCATGGCTATCAGAGTTTATTTCAGGGCGGGTACACTTGCTTTGAGGAACCTAGCTAAAAGACATAAGCATCAAGTGAGGACTACAATACTGCTGTTTCCCAGGTAACATATTCTGCTTAGTAAATTATGATATTGTTACATTTCACTCAGAGAGACTTTTCACCTAATCATTTCATCCGAATACGTGTTTGTATATCTCTTTTCCAGAAGGACTGCAAAGCTTAAAGCCTATAAACACTTGGCATTTGGTTCATATTGATTTGCTACTCGAGAATAGTCAAGAGTGTTCTGTTTTCCTTTATGATGAGCTGTAATGAGGCAAATATCACCTCCACAGTATGCATTTAGCATCCACAGCTGAATTTAAGGTGGAACGAAAAATTGGAATAAGAAGTCAACTTCAGTTTCTACCAGCAGAGCAACCATAAATGCAAGTTAAGATTGTACTATGCACAGTGGAAGTCATATCAACAGATCAACAGTGTCCAGAAACGCTGCCGACTTCTCTGAACTCAAGCTCATCTGAAACAGACTGATGCACAGTGGAACTGCGTATTATGGTTTGACGAGTCAAACTTTCAGATTGTTTATGAAATTATGGATGTTGGGTTCTCTGGGCCAAAGAAGAAAAGGACCATCTAGATTTGTACCAGCATAAAGTTCACAAGCCAGGGTCTGTCATGATTATTAGTGGGTAACTTGCACATCTGTGAAGACACCATTAACACTGGACACATTTTGGAACAACATATCGCTGCTGTCAGAACCAAACCTTGTATCTCCATTTTGGTGGTTTTTCAGTTTTTGACGTCATTTGAAAATGCCTGTTGCTCACAATGTGTGTAAATTTCATGATGAATGGACCAAAAGAAATGGCCCAAAATGACTTGGTAAACCATCTGGTTCCATTGACTTCCATTAAAAATAAAGTGTGTTTTTTTGCTTTTCCTGTAAAATTATCATTTTGGAGATACAAGGTTTTGTTCTGACAGCAGCGATATGCTGCTTCTACATGGTGTCATTTTCAGTGACGTCAATACTTATTTAACCACGTTGACGCCAAACCACATTTTGCACATGTTGCAACAGCCTTCCTGCAGTCCAAACTTGCCTCTCACTGGTGTCTTATTAAGCTTGACAACGAAGGCCCTGTGAGGCTGCACAGCTGAAGACTTTTACAATAAAAGAATGGAAAAAAGTTCTGCTTTCTAACCTGGAGCAGTTTGTGTTGTTAAAAGGAACAGTGAAGTAACTCAGTGGTGAACATGCTCCAGTCCTAATTGTTTTGGATTATGTTGTAGGCATCACATTTTGAATGAACACGTTTAAAAAAAACAACAAAGTTTCTAAAGTAAACCATAAAATAGTGCTTTTGTACTGTGTTCAATATAATACAGGTCAAACAGAAATGACTAATCATTCTGTTTTATTAACATTTTCTACACTGTACAAACTATTTCAGAAACAGGTTTGTATAACCATTTTGTTTACTATCTAAAATGACCAGTGAATGTAAAAGGGTCTTCTGAGTTTTTATATGTAATGTTGATGGTGGTAAAATGACAGTGAGTCTGAAAAGGTTTTACTGTGGATTACTGTACCTTAATCCTGCATCTCTTTTAAATATTTTAAGCCACAAGCTCATAAAACAACGTCTCTGGCATCAGGAAAACTATTCATAACCATTTCATGTAATAACCATGATGTAGCTTTCAGAGTCAACAGACACTCGGTTGTCTGGTTCCTGACACCACCACTGTGAACAATTCATACTTGGTAAGTTTCTCTAGAACAGAGTTTTTACATCAACTTCTCTGAATGAATTTACGTATTTTGTTGAAATTTAGAAAAATCTGTGGAATTCCCCTTTAAAATGACTGGAAGTTATCTACAGTGATACAGAGGTCAGTGGAAAAGCTGAAGATGCAGATTACTGACCTGTATACTGAGGATCTGCTGAATGTGAATGAGTGGTCTTGTCCCCTTTATCAGCATTCCTGTAATGAACAGCTTGATTTTGAGTTTGTATATTGTCTGAAAAATATCCTGCATTTACATATATATCCTCCGTCATCTCCATTCTGCTCTGACAGAAGTTTCAGTAATGAGTCTATATATGACACTACCAGCTCTGTAAATGCCTGTGTGTGGTGATAACACTGGTGTGCAGAGGTGTAAGGTGATGCAGATGGAGTTCACGAAGTCACAGAGGAACTTTAGCTGCAGAGTATTTGTGATCTTCACAGACATTTAGTTTTGCTGATGGTCATTATTGGATGCTTGTGGCCTTTGGGCCCTTTGGCAGCACTTCATTCAAAACAGGCCTGATTCTATACAGGAAATCATTGCATGGGCTCAGGAACACCAAGAAATCATTCTCTGTGAACACAGTTCACCATGCAGTCTACAAATGCAAGTTAAAGCTGTATCATGCAAAGAAGAAGCCATATGTCAACACGATCCAGAAACGCTGCCGTCTTCTCTGGGCCAAAGCTCATTTAAGATGGACTGAGGCGAAATGGAAGACTGTTCTGTGATCAGATGAACCAAAATTTGAAATTCTTTTTGGAAACCCTGGATGCCGTGACAACATTCCTCTCCCAAAACTCCAGCAACTCCTCACTTCCCAGATGTTTACAGACTGTTGTTAAAAGAAGAGGGGATGCTACACAATGGTAGACACGGCCCTGTCCCAACTTTTTTGAGATGCGTTGCTGCCATCAAGTTCTAAATGAGTTAAAGTTTTTCATGAAATGATAAAATGTCTCACTCTCAACACCTGACATGTGTTCTATGTTCTACTGTGAATAAAATATGGGTCAGTGAGATTTGCAGATCATTACATTCTGTTTTTATTTGCATTTTACACAGCGTCCCAACTTGTTTGGAATTGTGGTTGTACCACAATCAGGCATAACATTATGAGCACCTCCTCCCACTGGAGTTTTTAAACACTGTGTCCACTCACTGTTCACTATATTAGACACTCCTACCTTGTTGGTCCACCTTGTAGATGTAACGTCAGAGATGACAGCTCATCTGCTGCTGCACAGTTTGTGTTGGTCATCCTCTTGTCCTTCATGGATCATACAAAGACACTGCAGTCAAGCAGTGCAGTCAACCTCCTCTCATAAGACCTCAAGCCTTAATGAGAAATCAATCCATTCATTTTTTGCTGTTTAAACAAAATCTCCGAAACTGTCGCCTCTTAATTTAGTATAATCTAAAATACAGACTGAAACGTAAGTAATACAACATGAGAGGGAGCATGTTATGTCATGTTATGTCATATCATGTTATGTCGTTATGTCATGTTATGGTCACAGACACAAACTGAAGCTGAAAAGCAAATTCACACTGAGACTAAAACAGCTGGATTGTCAGGTAACATCAGTGTTTTGTAAACAGAGACAGATCTTAGTAATTAGGTTCATAATTAAAACACCAAAAATGAACGGTAGAATTTAGAAAGTCATCGCATCCATGTTTATCAGTGACACACAGGAAATCTTTGCTTTGATGCCAGTTGCATTATTAAATTGCAGTATAAGACTTTGTTGGGGCCTTTTCTCTTTCAGTAGTCCCGGTGTTGGTTTCTGTTTAGTGAGAGCGCGTGCACGAGGACTGGATTTGTCAACGGAAACCTGATTTTGAGGGGAACTGAATCAGATACAACACCGGCAAACAATCCAACAGTTTAGTCCAGCGCTACAGCAGCTCAGTACACAGCCGACGACTCACTCTATGTGGGTCTCTCTCTCTCTCTCTCTCTCTCTCTCTCTCTCTCTCTCTCTCTCTCTCGATAACACACACAGACACACATTTTGATAAAGATAAGTACCTCTTGAACAGATGAATTTCTTATAACCATTTTTACTCATCTCTAGTAGGGGTGCCAATAATTGTGGAGAGCACTGCATATGCACCAAATTAAAGTGCACAGGTGAAGGGATGAAGGTGAAGCCTTGTTGTTTTAAACACAGCACAGGTGTTCAAATGAACCATCATCAGCACAGAAAATGAACACATAATCACAGCATCTCAACCGCCATGTGAGCATGACTGGATTTCAACTTGAACTGTAAATATGAATGAAAAAACATGACAAAATGAATTTTTATAGGGTAAAAATCAATGATACAACAAAACATTTGTTTTTTGATTGATTTTACAAAAGGTACTGCAAAGTTCCACCACAAGGGGGCAGCCAAACTTCTTATGAGGCTCCCTAATCACATTTTGGTTTTCAGCAAGACCTTTACCTGTTTTTATTAAACAGCTTAACTGAGCTCTCTGTGAAAATCAGACATGATACTATTTAAGGAGCCAGCAGCAAACACTACATATTCACATAACAACACACACACACACACACACACACACAATCTAAGCCACTTGTCATTCTGGGTTATGGGGTGCTGGAGCCTATCCCAGCGCTCATTGGGCGAAAGGCAGGAAACACCCTGGACAGGCCACCAGTCCATCACAGGGACAACTTGAAATAAAACAAAAGTTAATCTCTAAAAATAACTCAAAGATACAAGATAATGATATGATAAAAGGTGCTGTAAAGGCTAAGCTAAGTGTGGCGCTAGAGGAGCTCTAAAATCATTCAGCACCCCTATTAGCACTGTTCACTGGCTTTTTCATATAAATTATAATAATGTAATTAGGCTACAAGTTCATAAATCTTTTTACAGCATTTAGCAGATGAACTTATCCAGAGCAACATCTTCATCTTCCACAAGATCTGCATACACAGCAGTAATGTGTGTATCTACACAGGCCTTCACTGAGAGCACAGTAGACTGCTGATACAGGATCAGTCCTGGTTTAGTCTGCTCTAACTAACACTAACTGACACTAACTGAGAGTAGATTCTCTCACCAGATTGTTGAGGTGGATTATTTCTGGTTAGCTGTTTAAATATGGATCACTTTATTATTCCTTCCAAAAAGACAGTGTGAAAGTTAAAGCTAAACAGTGAGTTACACCAACTACTGAAACAGTGAGTCAAAGTTTATTTATATAGCACCTTTTACAACAGCTGTTGTCAAAAAAGAAGAGCAGGGAGGAACCGAGACTCAAAAGGGGAACCCGTCCTCCTCTGGTCGACACTGGATAGCAAAACAATAACAAAAGATCAAAATGAACAGAGATTAAGGTTTGACCATCAGTATAAGATACAGAAAAGAGGAAAAGCAGGTGAAGTGTTGATTAAATAGTTTGAGTCTGTGCAGCAGCTTTATCATCAGGAGGGTCAGTGGGGTGAAGGTGAGGTTATAGCTGCAGGGACCACAACACCACAATGGTTCTGTAATAAACCCTCTTTTTTGTGTGGTTTGTATTAATTCTAGAGAAATCTCAGACACTGGATTACCTTGCTAGTCACATGGCTGGTCACTAGCAAAACCAGCATATGTTTTTGATGCTGGTATGTTGGTCAACCAGCATGACCATGCTGGGTGACCAGCTAGACCAGCACTACACCAGCATAAACCAGCTTAGACCAGCATGTAATGCCACCTCAACGGCAGGAATACTGTGTGGCAAAATGAAGAATGAAATGTTGGCTGTGATGAGATGTGTATCTGCTACAGTTTCATTTTGATTCAATAACAGTCTAAACACAGGTCATTTAGCTTCTCTGAACAACATATTCTTAAGATTAATTGAGTACGAGAACTCAATGTGTGTTTAATTAAGTGATAAAGCATTTAATTAAAACAGGCACAAAACATTATGGCAGAAGGTAAACAGGCGTACAAGCATGGAATATTAAAATATCTGAGCTGACGATCACAAGATTTTAATTACAGAAATCCTGCCTTAAACTTCAGTAAAATCAGGCCTTTAGCAGGTTTAAGATAAACTTCAGTTAAACCTGAGATACAGATTTTTAAATGACACATCAATTGGGGTTAGTTTCCGAGCAATAGAGTTAAAATCAACCTACAAATTTCTTAAAACGGTAGAATGTTAAACTCTGCAGTGCTGTGGTCCACCAGGACTAGAGTATAACGTGGTCTCAGGAACAGTCTGTGTTTGGTGTCACACCATATTGATCCACTAGAGGGCACCAGTGATCAGTTTAAGAGATAATCCAACACTGATCAGTTATACACACGTTGCTGTTTCATTTACCAGGCAGACCAAACTAAAAGGCGAGTGTTACTTATTGTTTGTCTCTGAACTGAATCCAGTATGATCAGTTCTCCAAACCCAACTCTAAAAGTCTGCATAAGAATATCCTGATAAGAGGATAAAGAGACCTGCAGAAATGTTGGCAGCTCAACAACAAAAATGAACCATCTACTACCAAACCATCTTATCCACAGTGGAGTAGAACCCCATAATGACTCTGTGAGGACATTAACAAAAGGGTGAAATATGATTAAAACTATAGGAAAACTTGCTTCTGCAGATGAACCATGTGACTCACACATTTAAAGTCACCACAGTTTCACATATGTGGTCTATCTAACACAATCTCCTTACTGTAGACCAGGCTATTTACTAGTACAGCTGAGCACAGAAACTCTGCAGTGACTTCCTGTCAGCAGCAGCAGCATTAATCTGACAGGCAGTGCATACAGAGTCACTTTTAGAGTTGTCAGAGTCATTAAAGTTAACATCAGTCAGAGCAGAATGGAAATGGAGGATATTTATGCAAATTCAGTAATGACTGCAGACAACAGAAGAAATTCAGACAGCAGTGGACATTCATATGAAGACATTTATGCTGATGAGGATGACAAAGAAACACATCAGACCAGGAGCAACAAAAGGAACTCTGGTACAGCAACTGCAGAGAATATACACATTAAAAATGCTGAGAAAGTGAATAAAACCTCTCACTTACATACAGCAGATCCTCAGAATGGAGGTAAGTTTACATATTTATTAGGGTTTTTCACTTATTCATGTATTACTATGTTGAATAGTGTTATAGACACACACTTAAATGTAATATTAACCAGCTTAAATCAGTAACCAAAGGAAATTCTCTGCGAAAATAATGAAACTTTCAGGGTGTTTGTTTTGAATTGAGCTGACTGCACTATAGAGCACACCCAAATGGTAAATGGTAAATAATGGGGCTGGAACTTTATCCTTACGTATTCCACTGCTGCAGAACAGTGGCTATCAGGGGCGATTCTAGGATCAGAGCTTTAGGGGTGCTGAGCACCCAATGAGTAGGAGAGAGAAAGTGGATCATAATATTTGCTTTGTTATGACCTGGTCTAGGGTCAGGCCATAACAGAGAATAAGAGCTCTCTCCCCAGAACAGCTGCCAGACCAGACACCATTTAAATCAGCAAACTGCAGATTTATTGAAACTTTGATAAAAGTATGCAAGTTTGCAAGCGGCTACACTAAATGAAAGTGATGGCTTCAGGAACGGGCATATGCCAAAATAACAAACTGTTAATGGCAACAAAAACTTACTAAACCTGAAAGCAACCCAAACTAAATACAAAGGGCTACCATATCTCCCTGCTTTAAAACCAGCAGAAACAGTAACCAAAACAAGATGGCACTCGTCCCCTACCTTCCAAGTATTCACAATGAGTTTTGCATAGTGTAAAAAGCTTGCATGAAGGCAAAGAGTGGTGTGAAGAGTGCCGGGCCAGTCTGGAGAGGTGTTCTTCCAGGTCAGGTCAGAGGGGAGAAAGCCCTGAATGTCTCCCAGGATGGTGGCTCGGCGACCTCTTATACCCTAGTGCGCCCTATGTGGCCAGTCACAGACCTGCACATCATAGAAAAACAACAGGGAAAACGGCCACACAAAGACACCGAAAAGGTCCTACGACTGGGGGTCGTATCATCTTATCAGAGACAAATTTTAAAAAACAAACAAAAAACCCAGCTTTTTACTCTTATTTTTAGGGGTTTTGGGACTCAATATAGAGGTGCTTAAAAGGGGCTAGACACACCTATGGTGGCTATAAACTACAGAAATGTTTGTACACCAGTTTTTATTCACGTAGATGCACAGTCCACTTTCTCTGGTTTTCCTTGACGGCATGTCTGTGCCTGCACGGAAGCAGGTTAGTCTGTCCCACATGGTTGTTGAGTCTGGGGTTGTTGCTGTGAAGCCAGGTTTCAGGCAGACTTACAACGCAGCTACACCACCAATCAGTGAGCCCTCTAAAATACAAAAGAGTGGAATGTGTTTATTTGGCTGTTCAGCTGGAATAAAAATTTGGAACATTAGAATTTTATACCACCCAACTGTCACCCACTGATACACAACTCAGTAATGGAGCATTTCCTGTGATTCTTTTATACAAAACCCCCAAACACTGTGCTGTCTTCCTCACCCATATTTGTAGGCTCGTCCTTATTTAGCAACTTAAAAAGACACAGTGGCCATTAACGTTTCATAGGAAAAGCAAGGTGCCATGATGGACTCTTCTCCCTATTCCGGTCAGGGAAACGCTTCCACTCACTGGAGGCCAACACAGAAAAATAAAGAGGTGCTTCTTTCTGCAGGCCGTTCAGGCCGTCAAACAGGACAACAACTAGGATTATTTATACACACCCACACACGCGCACACACACACATAACTGGACTAACACCCATACATACACAACACATGCTGCTTTATTTATAAGTGTTTATAATAATTATTAGCCACTTTCATTCTACTACCTCCTGCTCATTCGCACACATTTACACACACCTGCACTTTATACGCACATATATTGTATTATTTCTATATGTAGGGTGCCCACATATTTGCATACAACTGCAAGAACACTGTTCAGCTCCAATCAATATAGCAACCGAGATAAACAACTAGTAGCACCACAGGCAAATGTCTCTGTCTAGATAGCCAGCAGTGTGTGGCGCCCCTGACAGTTTTATTTGAAGCAGTTAATAGCAAGTATACAAGATATCCTGTGTGCTCACAGACAGGTACAGCAGTATGCTTTAATTACCTGCTCCTGCTAATACAGCTGATATGGATGCTATTGTGTTGTGCTGCTTCTTAACAGGTGCTTTTTTATCCCACTGTCAGTACAGTCGATGTGCTGGGTGTTGAGCAATGAGCATGCACTGTACAATGTGTGAGAAACTGGGCACTTCCTCTTTAACTGTTATTGCTGGCAGTAATTCACAGCAACTATACAAAAAGTGGTTTTTGTGGTCAAGTTTTAGAGAATACAAACTGTCAGTTCATAACAAGGCTAGAGCTGCAGAAGAGGCCACTAGAGGCACTGTGGAGAGTTTTTGTCTACTCTCAGCATGAAGGACCTCTGGATTGGCTGAAGAGTTGAATTACCACTAAAACGTGAAAGGTGAAAACCACTAAAAAGTATACAGGCCCTCCAGAGCTGAGTTTGAGCACCGCTGCTGTGAATATAGTCTTGTCCCACCATGTCACTGTTATTGATCTCCCACAGCATCTCAGCCTGCTGAAAATGCATGTGAACCTTAAATCTAAATATAGACAAAGTTTTAGATTCATGTTGGCATTTTTCTTAGTTGTTTAAAGTAGTTTCCTTTCTAGTGTTAGTCGCTACCAATTTCAGTTATCTAGGTATTTAGACACTAGTGCCGAAACATTTAAAGGCCCCAAACTGTCTGTTCATCATTAACTTTTAGAGGAGCAACAACCAGAAAATGTATCAAAAGTGGCTATTTGGTCAAATTGGCACACAGTAGATCTGCCTCTTTGTATTAAGTTTGTATTAAGCACAGAGCTCTGAAACTCCATCCACTTACTGGCACAGATCCAGCAAAGGTACTGAAGTCAATCAGTGCTCTCTCCTCTCTCTACACAGATTATAGATCAGCTCAGTCAAGCATTGTCAACTGTTCAAATAAAACTGCTCCAGTTTAGACGTTTCAGCCAGATATGTACAGACATGACATTCAGAGTCCTTTGTTAAACTTTGGAATCTCTCCACTGCAGAGCTGTTGCGGCTCCACAGCAGAACTAGATTTTTAGGTAAAATAACATGATCCTCCTTTACTGTAAAATCATTATAACACACAGTTCTAACACAGTTTTCACAATAAATGGTCTTAAACGCTGGAGTTAACGCATAACTGCTAATTCATTAACCTTTAACTCTGAAGACTGATGCGCAGACTGCTGGACAGACAGCAACGCAGATGACGAAATGGCAAAGAGAGAGATTTAAGACGAACATCGATAATTTAGAGAGGAATGGACTTAATTGCCTTGTGGAAAAGTTTCCTTAGATGCAAGAAAAGCGGCTACAGCTGAGCTAAAGGTTAAAGCAGAGCAAAGTAAGTCTGCGTTTTCGTTTATATTATGTTTTTAGCCTGTACCAGCGCATCAGCACATACTGAGACTTACTTACAGCCAAGACAGTAAAACGGACATTAAATGTGTGGCTCCCAATGTGGTTTCATTTTTGTTGAAAGGACATGGCTCTAACATTTCGGTTGCCGACCCCTGAGCTAAGCCAACTAGTAACGGGTGATCAGCGCATGCCCGTCTGCTCGAACTGTCCGCAGCTCAGTCGCCACCAGCCCAGTTAACGACGTTCTGTGGCTTGAATTTTGCGTGGATTGACTGAAGACTGTAGCGAAATTGTAGCAAAAAAATTTCGCTATAGATACACAAAAATTTGTAGGCGCTACAGCTACTAGCTACATTTCATACAACTGTAGGGACTACAGCTATTAGCTACAAAAAATGTAGTTAGGTACAAAAAGTAACGCGCTACTTGGCTACTCCCCCATCCCTGGCAATGACTTACTGTTTGTGTTTTAAATTGGGGTTGCTGAATTTTAAGCAGCATATATGTGACGTGACTGATATGTCATGGAAAATGATTCATGTTTTATTAGATTTTTTTTTTTTATTTTACATCAAACAGAATGTGTCATACGGTGCTATAATCAGGCAAGAGAGGACAATATTCATATATAACTGACACATCAGACCACTGACTCACATCATGCTCTCTGCTCTCTTGTTCTGGATGAACTTTATGGAAATGAGCTAAATAGTGACCAGTGCGGTAACCAGTTATGTCATGCCCTCAGTCACACACTGAGATTTAACGCTGAAGCGCACTCTGAGTGGGAAATACAATGGTTGATAAAAAAAAGAGTTTTTGGCTCGCTGTAATGAAAAGCATTCACTTTAACAGTGCAGCTACTGCAGATTTTGAAAATATAAAAATACAAACTCCACTCTAAAACAAAAGTGATAAAAAACGATGTTAAGAGGTTTTTGTATGAAAGAATCTATGTAAACGTCATGAGACCAAATGTGTATACTCTTCTTAAAAAACTGAAAGATACTGAACAATTAATTCATTCACTTAAATAAGAATGTTTCTATTTTCAGAAACAAACACTGCAGGAAGTAGATGCTACAGACTGGCTGCAGTGTGTCTGGGGCTGCTGTGTGTTCTCCTGCTGGCTGTCATCACAGTGCTGTGGGTCAAGTTCACTGCAGAGAGAGACCAGTTACTGACCAGTTACACCAACCTGACTATAGAGAGAGACCAGTTACAAAGAGAAAAAAATGGACTATCAGTGAGACTTTCTAAGCTGGGTAAGTGAACCAGAACTATCACTTATTCTTTTTTGAAAAACAAGAGAGTAAACAAAAAAGTTGAAAAGTGGAAAAGTGTCCTGTGGTCAGACAAATCAACATTTGAAATTATTTTAGGAAATCATGGACACTGTGTCCTCTGGGCTAAAGACCACTCAGCTTGTTATCAGTGTACAGTTCAAAAGCCAGTATTCATGATGGTATAGGGCTGCATTAGTGCGCATGGCATGGGTGACATGCACATCTGTGAAGAAACCATTAATGCTGAACAGTATATACAGGTTTTGGCAACATATGCTGCCATCCAGACGACGTCTTTTTCAGGGAAGGCCTTGGTTATTTCAGCAAGACAATGTCAAACCACATTCTGCATGTATTACAGCAGCATTGCTCTGTATTAAAAGAGTCCGGGTGCTAAACTGACCTACCTGCAGACCAGTCACCACTGAAAACATTTGGTGCATTATGAAATGAAAAATTCGACAAATGAGACCCTGAACTGCTAAGCAGCTGAAATCCTGTATCAAACAAGAATGTGAAAACATTTCACTTTCAAAAATAGAGCAGTTGGTCTCCTCAGTTCCCAAATGCTTACAGAGTGTTGTTCAAAGAAGAGGTGATGAAACTAAGTGGTAAACGTGTCCCTGTCCCAACTTTTTTGGAATGTGTTGTTTGCGTCAAATTCAAAATGGGCATATATTTTTCAAAAAACAATAAAATTTCTCAGGTTCAAAATTTGATATTTTGTCTTTGTAATATTTTCCTTTAAAAATATGGTTTACATGATTTGCATATCATTGAATTCTATTTTTATTTACATTCCGTACAGCATCCCAACTTTTTCGGAAATGGGAATGTAATAATCTGATAAGCTTCTTTTATGAGTGGTCATTTGTCTCATTGGTGTATACTCCATTCTTTGGATTCACTCTTTGCATTTTCAAATGGCTGTCTTGCCATTTTTCTTGTGTATGTCTGAGCTGTGTTCATTGTTATTCTTGGTTTTCTTGTGATTGCCCCTCACTCTATTTTCTAATTTTAATTCTTTCTTTCTTTCTTTATACTGGCTTGTGTACTGAATCCTGGTTGCTATGGCTATAAATGTTTGAAGCCCTCAAACAAAGCTGCTCAGTGTGTGTTTTCTGCTTACACCTTTCATTCGTTACTCAATTTACAGAACAGAGGTGTTTTGGTTCCAATATCTGTGGCAGTATATCAGACTGTGTTTATGTTTTCAATTCATAGTGAAAGAACTGCAGCAGAATTGGAAGGTTTTCCAGTCCAGTCTGTACTACATCTCTACTGAGAAAAAAACCTGGGATGAGGGACGACAATACTGCACAGACAGAGGAGCAGACCTGGTGATCATAAACAGCAGAGAAGAACAGGTGAATAACACTGTACTGCAGTGTACTCTGTGTAGAAAACATAATAGGTCTTTTTCACATTTCCAGCTCGCCACTTCAGCTCTGAAGTAAATATGTTCCTTCTCTAAGTATAACGGATGTCACAGTCAGTGAGGCTGTATGAGGAGTGAGGCATTTTCAATTAAAAATTAAACAGTAATGGCTTCCAGTGATACTTCAACAAGACAATATAATGTCACGTAATAAACTGAACAGAAGACGAAGAGAAGTGAGTGCCCCATAATGTTATTATTAGAGTTAGTGTTCCCTCACTAATGCCTCCTGCTCATCAGACATGAAAACTCATTTAGCCAACAGTATCTAAAAATCTCTTTATGATCAAGACAAGTGTATATTTGTTTAATAAAGCATGTTTTCAGATGTACTCCTCTGTGTGCTTCCAGTAAAGCGTGCAGCTTTAAGACGTTTTGTCACGGCTGCCCTCAGTGACACAATTTAATATATTTTAATGACCTTATATTTTCCAAATTACCTGAATTCATGCTGACTGTAATGAGTGCTCAATCAGGAGCTGAATAACTGAATAATATGTGTGGTGGTTTTTATTTGCCTTAAAACTTGACTGTGCCATTTATTTTGAACCGGAAACGTTGTTACCTTCTTTTAGACTCAGACGGAAGAGTCAACCAAGAAGGGGCCTACTGTGATGTTCAGAATAGGATCAATAATCCTAGCTACACATACTACTACTATTGCTATGAATAATAATAATACCAACAACAACAACAACAACAATAATAATAATAATAATAATGATAATAATAATAATAATAATAATAATAATAATAATGATGATAATAAATGTTATGTATATACCACCACTTTAGCTCCAGCCCCATCAACATCTCTACATTTTACTGTAAACGATTTTGGCTCTAATGATTCTCAACTTTCTGCCACCTCAACAGATGTTTGTAGAAAATCTGAGCAAGAGCAAAGACGCTGGGGTTTCTATTGGCCTGACTGACCGTGATGAAGAAAGAGTTTGGAAATGGGTGGACGGCTCAGCACTGACCACTGCGTAAGAGATCACTGAATTATTACACATTCATGAGATTTTATTCCATTATTCAATGTGTTCAATACATATAGACCTTCTCTGTGTTGTTTTTTTCAGGTACTGGGACAGTGGAAATGGATTTTCAGACAGTGACAACTGTGTTGTAAACAGATATTCTGGAGGAGAAAAATGGTTTGACAGACCATGTAATGAATCTTATTACTGGATGTGTGAGATGAAGTTTCTCCAGTGACTTCATAGTCAGACAGTGTTCAGTATATGAATCAAAGGAAGCTTCTCTCCTGTGTAATAATATGTACCTGTGTTGATATTTGCAGTTCATGTGTTCTCAAAGTGGTTGATTTGGTCGTACAGAGTTGTAGACTCTTCTTTTTATCCTTTTAACTGTAAAGTGCAGTTAGATGTGCATTATTTGCTCTCAGCTTCTTGATGACATTTGACATGTTTTACGAAGGTTGTCTGTCCCAACATTGCACAGCTCAAAAATTGACTATAATTTATTTGAAGCAGTTGTTGCCTGTCGGTGATTCAGTAGTTTACAGTAGTTTATACAACCCTGTTTCCAAAAAAGTTGGGATGTTGTGCAAAATGTAAATAAAAGCAGAATGCAATGATGTGCAAATCATTTAAACCCTGTATTTAATTGAAAATATAACAAAGACAACATGTCAAATGTTGGAACTGCAAACTTTTATTGTATTTTATATATATATATATATATATATATATATATATATATGCTCATTTTGAATTTGACGGCAGGAACACATTTCAAACTGGGTTGTATTATTATAGTTATAATGGTGTGTTATTGTCTGTTGAGGATGAAATGTGTCTATGTGTTTATGATTCCTTATTACTTCTCAATTGAAATAGATATTTAGATATAAAATCTTGCAGTCATTTTGAAATAGTTAGCCTGTCTTGTAGTGTAATTCTTGAGTTTGCATATCCTCACTTGTCTTCATTACTGCATGCTGTTGCTTTAAAGTAACTGTATTTGTTTTATATGTTTAAAATACTTTGTAACCAGATTTTAATCATTAATAAAGAGTTAACAAGCCATCTAATAATGACTCATGAAGACTTCTTAAGATGACGTTATTATAAAGTAATCATGTTACAGTCGTATGCAAAAGTTTAAACACTTGGTCAGATGATGTGTTTGGTGATTTTTTAAGTGCCTTTAAATGAACAGATACAGAGAAAACATTTAAATATGGCAATTTCTAGTTATTTGTGTTTAAACATCAGAAAAATAGAACATAAACTATTAAAGGTGCCATAAGTTTTGCACAGACCACATTTTATGTTTTATTAGTACTTATTTTATATCAGTAATCATTAATCATTTAGATGTCTGAACAACATATGTGGTGATAAATTAGTGATAAATCACTCATAATCTGTACTTAGTACAAGGGAGCTGTACTGCTGTACTGAACACACAGCTCAGTGCTCATATTAACTACAGGCTGCTGAGGCCTAAGACTCTCTTCAGTCCCTCACACTGTACAGAGCATGAAGAGCCCTGTTTGATTGCCACAGCGCCCCCTGTGGAGAATCTTCAGCCTGCATAAATCTGACACTGCAACAAATGAAATCTTGAAAAGCCAGAAAATATTGTACCAATAGCAGAACCCTTTATGGAGCTACCTAGAACCCTTTTTAAAAAGGTTACATACAGAACCATCTATAACACGCTCTCCATCAATCTGAAGAACTATTTCATCATGCAAAGAACACTTTCAGCATGCAGATGGCTCTTTGAGTGCTCATGGTTGTATACAGAACTGTTTGTCTTTACTAAAGAACCTTAAAGATCTTTTTTAAGAGTGAAGAAAACTTTCCAGGCTGGCTGATTCATCTAAATCCTAAAATTAATAGATCTTATTTTTGGTTCTACAGTGTTGATTTAAAAGTAAAGTTTCTCCAGTGTTGAGATTAAAGCTTCAAACATTCTCATCTCAAGAAATATTGTACCTAGAAAATATTTAAAACTAGACCCATATGTAAGTTTTGGCTCATTTTAGATTATTATTATTATTATTATTATACTAATATTTCTTAAATTGAGACATAATAGTGTAAATCAATGAAATATTTACCAAATTTAAGATAATTTGTAGCAAAAGATCTTTTTATTTTTCTTCTTTTTTAAATAATTAATTAAATTAATTAAATATTAAATGAAATATTATAGGCATATAAATATCAGGTCCTACATGGTAACATCAGCTGAATAAACTTGTTTTGTTCTGGTCAGATGTGAATAATGATCACATTCAAATAGCCTGGATTCTTTATGAATCTAATGTGCTGGTTTGTAACTGATTAAACAGCAGGTTTGACTCTGTTTGTGTGGAGTTTTGTCACTGAGGGCAGCCGTGACAAAACGCCTTAAAGCTGCACATTTAGCTGAAGAACACAGAGAAGTACATTTGAAAACATGCTTTATTATTGAAGTATAAATCTGTCTTGGTCATAAAAAGCCAAGAGATTTTTAGATATTGTGGGTTGAGTGGATTTTCATGTCTGATGAGCAGGAGGCATTGATGAGGGAGGAGTGCAGCTTTCAGAAGTGCTAAAGCTAAAGCTAACAGTTATCAGTAACATTATGGGGCACTCACTGTCTTCTACACAAGATCTCTTCTGTTCTGTTTATTATGTGTATATTGTCTTGTTGAAGTATCACTGGAAGACATTACTGTTTAATTTTAATTGAAAACGCCTCCCTCCTCATACAGCCTCACTGACTGTGACATTGGTTGGGAACGTAATTACTTCAGAGCCGAAGCAGTGAGCTGG
Organism: Colossoma macropomum; assembly: GCF_904425465.1. NCBI lineage: Eukaryota > Metazoa > Chordata > Actinopteri > Characiformes > Serrasalmidae > Colossoma > Colossoma macropomum. The sequence goes on along the minus strand of NW_023494796.1, from coordinate 8,593,864 downwards.
AAATGTGAAAAAGACCTATTACTGTATATTTGGTACTTATTCACCTGTTCTTCTCTGCTGTTTATGATCACCAGGTCTGCTCCTCTGTCTGTGCAGTATTGTCGTCCCTCATCCCAGGTTTTTTTCTCAGTAGAGATGTAATAAACACTGGACTGGAAAATCTTCCAATTCTGCTGCAGTTCTTTCACTATTTGAAGACATATATAAACACAGTCAGATATACTGTCACAGATATTGGAACCAAAACACCTCTGTTCTGTAATTTGAGTAATGAATGAGAGGCAGAAAACACACGCTGAGCAGCTTGTTTGGGGGCTTCAAACATTTATAGTCATAGCAGCCAGGATTCAGTACACAAGCCATTATAAATAAATAAACAGAAAATAAATTAAAATGGAGTGAGAATAACAATGAACACAGGTGAGGGTTTGAAAGATATTAATAGTGATATTAATAGAAAATTAAAAAGTGAACAGTCAGTTCATGGGCAGACGTGAAGACCTGAGCAACTCTGACAAGGCCAAATTGTTATGGCCAGACGACTGGGTTGGATCACTTTGAGTAAGATCTCAGGCCTACAAGGACTCCTGTTCTTATAGTAGCAGGTAAGAGTCCTGCTATACTGATGCGCATTCATAACTGCAGTGACATTCTCCTGTGATTTGCAGTGAGCATACTTACTACCGACTATTTCAAATAGCATTTCAGTTCTGTGGACTTACAGTGTAGAGGTTTCCAGTATAGTGGCCAGTGAGTGTAAACGTGAAAGTTTACTCTTTTGTTTTTGTAAAAAAACAATAAGTGATAGTTCTTGTTCACTTACCACAAGCAGCTTTACAGAAATCTGTGTTCAAGCCCCAAGTGAGTAAACCAAGGGCAACGGTGGCCAGTATTCCTTGGCCACCCCCCACCCCCACTTCCGTTTATAAGGACATTAACTTTTCTTTTTCATTTCACTATTAATGTCACACAATTCACCGTTTATTCATGGTCACACAAATATATGGTGATGTGGTACCACAACCACCCAGCCTCCTGAACACCCACAGTCCCTCCCCCTCCACCCACAGCACCCCCCACCCACCTATCCATCACCAACATTACAACATTTTCTGCTATTAACTGTTTTTAGAACATCTTTGAGTTGTATACACTGAAAGTGACTGTTTTCTGTTATATTGTGTTTTTCCTTGACCAGTGAAAACTGTACCAGGTTATTCCTCTCTGCCTCCAGCTGACAATATGAAGGGTTTGTTTTTTATTAAAAACATGGGATTGTTCTATAAAGAAGTTTGATCAGAGGGAGAGTGACTATAATTCCACCAAGCATTCAAAGTAGCTCTTACTGTGTTGTATTTATAAAAATTTGGTCTTTTTGGTCTCCATTTTGTCTATTAACGGAAAACTGTTGATGTCCAGTTACTGAATTATACTGTCCTCAGTCTATCAGTGGTTGGTTTGTGTTACTAGCCCAGTGTTTAATGTAAAGCAGTCGGAATGATGAAAAACAGTAATAGAAATTTGAGCTCCAAGTCCTTTATTTATTTATTTATTTATTTTTTATGAATCTCTCATCCAAGTTAATATGATGTTTTTATAAAATTCATTTAGTGATATTCTTCCTAAAACTCTTACAGCTTTTGTTTTAACTCTCACTCATCTGGGCAAAATATATCAAACAATGGCTACTGGGTCAAACTGGCACCCTGGAGATTTGTCTCTTTGTAGCTGTATTAAGCGCAGAGCTAGTATGACATAAGCACTGTGTCTGTCCACTTACAGCAGACACAGATCAAGTAAAGGTACTGAAGTCCAGCAATGCTCTCTTCTCTCTTAGATAAGCTGCAGGATCCTAAATATATTATTCCAGCACAGATTATAGATCAGTTCACTCTGCAGTCATGTTTAATGAGCTAGGTGGCAGAAAATTTATGGTCATAAAAACATCAATCAATCAATCAATCAATCAATAAATATCAAAAATATGGGAACTGTATGTAATTCAAATAGCCACAGTTAAAAAGCTATAACTATAGAAAATTTCACCACTTTAGACCAATCAGCACACGTTCTTTTCCCTTATAATACTTAGTTCAGTTTTTGGGCATTAATGGATTAAAGTTAACTTTATTTTCAATAATAATAACACAACCATGGTAACAACTTAATGCTCCGCTCATTGCAAATGCAGTTCATTGCTTCTAAAAGGACTTCGATGACTTTTACAGTGCTACTTGATTGTCATGGAGCCCCCAAATGGCACTAGACTGATACATCAGTGTTTCAGGGAGCTACAGTAAGCGAGCCACACTGAGAGAGGCTCCCATTCGCTTCTGTGTTTTAAATCCTCAGATTGCCATCAGTTATCAGCTGAATAGCTCCATCTTGTGGTTGCTGACAGTTACTTACATTCATGCAGATTTCCATTGCTGTACATTAGTCTGCGCTCATGTAAGATCAAACCATGACTATATATGGTGATGACTATACAGACCTTGTTTTCTTTGGTTTATTTTTATTTGCTGTGGGCCTCCATATATATATTTTAAAGGGGAACTCCACCAGTTTTGTTTTTCAGTTTCTGCATAAAACAATCATTAATATGTAAACAAAGTCATTCAGAGTGGTTTGGTGTAAAATGTTCTGTTCTGGAGAAACATACAGAGTCAGAATTGTTCACAGTGGTGATAGGAACCAGATGTCTGGAGAATTTAATGTCTGATCACAGAAAACTGTTACATTAGATGGTTACGAATATACTGTCTGATGTCTCTTGTTTTAAGCTTTGAAATAAGCTTGTCGGCCTAAAATATATTTTTGAAAATCCATTCATGGTGGAGGGGTACATGCAGGGCGCTGTGAGGCAAAACAGTCCCCAAAGAAAACTTATTTTGTTTCAGATTTCAGAAGTTACTGAAAATCCTATCCGCACCACTGTAAAGAAATGAGTGAGTAAGTTTCTCTACAATGAACCATCTCACATCAAACCTGTCTGCATAATTTTTGAACAGTTGGATGATGGAGGAGAAACTGGAATCGGAAAGTGGGATTCCCTTTTAATGGTTCTATTTCAAGTCAAGTCAAGTCAAGTCAGCTTTATTGTCAATACTACAATATGTACAGGACATAGAGTATTGAAATTGCGTTACTCTCAGACCCCATGGTGTAGCAATAACATTAAATAGAAAGTAAACAGGAAAAGTGTGAATTTAAATAGACACTAAATAAACACTAAACACTAATCGTAAAAATAAGCACATATATATATATATATATATATATATAAAATAAAATTTGAATAATAAATATATATGTATATATATAAATATAGATCTTGAAAATTAACACGACGTGACATGAGGCACAACAGATTAAGATCTGTGGGTATAAATAGTGCAAATATAAACAGTAGTGCTATTGGAATGAGCTTATGGAGCAGTTAAAGTGATGAGTGCGTAACAGTCCCTGAGAAGGTCAGAGTTCAGTATTGGGGGAGTGGGGATCAGGAACCCGTGTATGGGTCCAAAACTCTCTGTGTGGGGGGGGGCAGAAGGGGAGAGGGGGGGCAAAGTAGGGAGAGAGTTCAGCGTCCTGACAGCCTGGTGGATGAAGCTGTCCCCCAGTCTGCTGGTCCTGGCCCGGAGACTCCGCAGTCTCCTCCCTGATGGCAGCAGGCTGAAGAAGGTGTGTAGTGGGTGAGTGGGATCACCTGCCATGCTGAGGGCTTTTCGGGTGAGACGTGAGCTGTATATCTCTTGGAGGGAGGGGAGGGAGGTGCCAACGATCTTCTCAGCTGCTGTCACGATGCGCTGGAGTGTCTTGCGTCAGGACACGGTGCAGGCGCCATACCACAAGGTGATGCAGCTGGTCAGGATACTCTCGATGGTACCTCTGTAAAAGGTGCACAAGATGGGGGCTGGGGCTCTGGCTCTTCTCAGTTTGCGGAGGAAGTAGAGTCGCTCATGAGCCCTTCTGGCCAGTGATGCTGTGTTGTTGGCCCAGGAGAGGTCCTCTGTGATGTGCACACCCAAGAACTTAGTGCTGTTCACCCTCTCCACAGCAGCACCGTTGATTGTCAGAGGAGCATGCTGGGTGCACGTTCTCCTGAAGTCCACAACGATCTCCTTCGTCTTCTCAATGTTCAGATGGAGATTGTTGTGTCTACACCACAAGTCCAGGCGGCTCACCTCGCTCCTGTAGTTTGTCTCATCGTTGTTGCTGATGAGACCCACCACAGTCGTGTCGTCCGCGAACTTGATGAAGAGGTTGGAGCTGTGTGATGGTGTGCAGTCGTGGGACATCAGAGTGAATAGGAGGGGGCTCAATACACATCCTTGGGGGGCCCCCGTGTTCAGTGTGATGGTGCGGGATGTGTTGTTGCCGGCCCGTACTGCCTGTGGTCTCCCAGTCAGGAAGTCTAACAGCCAGTTGCACAGTGAAGTGTTCAGCCCCAGCCTGTCCAGTTTGAGAATGAGCTGCTGGGGGATGATGGTGTTAAAAGCAGAGCTGAGATCTATGAATAGCATTCTGACATAAGAGTCTTTTTTGTCCAAATGTGTGAGGGCCGAATGGAGGGCAGTGGAGATGGCATCATCAACAGAACGATTAGGCCGATATGCAAACTGGAAGGGGTCCAGGGAGGGGGGAAGGACAGACTTGATGTGTTGCATGACCAGCCGTTCGAAGCACTTCATGAGGATGGGAGTGAGTGCAACTGGACGGTAGTCACTGAAACAGGAGGGTGACGCTTTCTTCGGGACAGGGATGATGGTGGTGGCTTTCAGGCATGTCGGGACAACAGCCTGACTCAGCGAGATGTTAAAGATATCTGTAAAGACATCTTGTCAGGACCAGGAGCTTTCCGAACGTTGATCCTGCTGAATGATCTCCTCACACTGACTGGGCACAGCGTCAGCACCAGGAGGGGGTGAGACCTTCTGTGCAGGCATGTTGTTGTCTGTCTCAAACCGGGCGAAGAAGTTGTTAAGCTCATTCAGCAGAGAGGTGGAGCTGACACAGGTCTGCGGTGGGGGCTTGTAGTCTGTGATGGTCTGTATCCCCCGCCACAGGCTCCGTGTATCTCTGCTGTCGCTGAAGCGATGGGCTATCCTCCTGGAGTACTGCCTCTTTGCCTTCCTGATGCCGCGGGACAGGTTGGTCCTAGCTGCCCTCAGGCCCACCTTGTCTCCTGCTGAGAAGGCAGCATTCCTAGCTTTCAGTAGCCTGTAGACCTCCCCTGTCAGCCATGGCTTCTGATTGGCCCAAACCGTGATGGTCTTGAGAACAGTTACATCCTCAATGCACTTTGAGATGTAGCCAGTGACTGTGTCAGTATACTCCTGAAGATCTGTGGTGTTGTTGTAGGTCGCCGCTTGTTTAAAAACATTCCAGTCTGTGGTGTTAAAACAGTCTTGAAGTGTCTCTGAAGACCCCTCCGGCCACACTCGTACCTGCTTCTGAACTGGTTTAGTGACTTTAACCAGTGGCCTGTATGCTGGCATTAGCATAACAGTGATGTGGTCAGAGGCGCCAAGGTGGGGGAGGGGAATGGCTTTGTAAGCTTCTTTCTGGGTGGTGTAAACATGGTCCAGTGTGTTTTTTCCCCGTGTTGGAAAGTTTATGTGTTGATATATTTTTGAAAACACACTCTTTGGGTCTGCATGATTGAAATCTCCAGCCAAGATGAGAAAAGCATCAGGGTGGACTGTCTGCTGCTCACTGATGTGTCGATACAGCTCATTCAGTGCCTCACTCCTATTGTTGTTGTTGGAGCTCGGAGGAATATAAACAGCGACGATTATAATGGCAGTATATTCCCTCGGGATGTAGAATGGCCTGCACTTAATAGCCATAAACTCCACTAACGGTGAGCAGTGTTTGCAGACCACAGCAGCGTCACGACACCAGGCATCATTGATGTAAACACAAAGCCCCCCGCCGCGGGTCTTACCTCCTTCAACGAGAGCTCTGTCCGCTCGATAGCATGTTAGCCGCTCGAGCTGAATGGCGTGGTCCGGTACGTTGTTACTGAGCCATGTTTCCGTAAATACAAACACACAACAGTCTCTCACAGACTTCTGAGTTGAGCGTAGCAGGCGTATGTAGTCCAGTTTGTTGTCCAGTGAGCGTACGTTGGCCAGTACCATGCTGGGGATGGCCGGCTTGTGTGGGCTAGCCGTTAGCCTAGCTCGGATACCTCCGCGCTTACCCCTCTTTTGCTTCCGCTCATGCCGCTTGTGGCGCCTCCACTCTGAGCGAGATGCAGGAGTGGGGGGCGGTGTTGGTGCCGGACTCCTAAGCAAACCGCAGACTCGTAGCTCTTCCTTCCGCTGCGAGTTTAACTCTAAAAATGAGGTTCTGCCAATGTCAAGCAGGAACTCACGGCTGTATGTGCGCTTCAAGACATGTAAACGTGACGAAGACGTACAAAAACCCTGCGACTCGCAGGACAAATAACACGAAAACACCATTTCGCTGGGAGAGAGAGAAGCCGCAGCGTGTGCACGCGCCGCCATCTTGGTTGACTTGTTTCAGTGTTTTTGATAAAGAGATGCTGTTCATTTAGTAACTTCACCTCTTTCATTGTTTTTGTCTTTCTTGACTTGAAATCCATATTAATTTATTGCACTGGCTGCTTCTCACTGAGTAAACTGACTTGTGTCTGTTTCAGAGCCTCTACCTCATATTTACCTTCATGTACAAAGTTTCTAAGTGGGATACAGAGCAAACTGCTTTATACTGGATTGCTGCTGTGTGATACAGTACAGTGCAAGATACACCTGCTAGTTACAATGTCATGAGATGTCAGCTGAGATATTAATCAAATAATCTCAACAAGATTTCAGCTCAATCGATGATTACCCAAACTACATTGGGTACTAATACTACATAGGGTGGGTTTATAGCATTATTTAGCATAGTAATATATGGGTGAGTGAAAAACCCCAATAAAAACTTACACCTACCTCCGTTCTGAGGATCTGCTCTATGTGAGTGAGAGGTTTTATTCACTTTCTCAGCATTTTTAATGTGTATATTCTCTGCAGTTGCTGTATCAGAGTTCCTTTTGTTGCTCCTGGTCTTGTGTGTTTCTATGTTGTCCTCATTGGCATAAATGTCTTCATATAAATGTACACTGCTGTCTGAATTTCTCCCGTTGTCTACAGTAATTCCTGAATTTGCATAAACATCCTCCATCATTTCCAGTCTGCTCTGACTGACTTTAATAACTCTGATGACTCTAAAAGTGACTCTGCTTTTGCTGCATGTCAGTTTAATGCTGCTGCTGGCAGGAAGTCACAGCAGAGTATGTGTTCCACTGTACTAGTAAAAAGCCTGCTCTAAATGAAGTAGAGTGTGTTAGACAGCAATGCCATCCACAGATGTGTGAGACTGTAATAATGTTTAATATGTGTGAGTCACATGGTTTGTGTGCAGAAACAAGTCTTCCTGTTTGCAAACCATAATTCACCCTTTTGTTAATGTCATTATGGGATGTTCTACTCCTCTGTGGCTAAAATGGTTTGGGAGTAGATGGTTCAGTGTGGTTGTTGAGCTACCAACATTCAGGAAAGTCTCTTTATCCTCTTATCAGGATATTCCCATGCAGACTTTTAGAGCTGTGTTGGAAGCCCTGTTCATATTGTATTCAGTTCAGGGACAAACAATAAGTAACAATTGCCTTTTACTTTGGCTTGCCTGGTAAATTAAACAGCAACGTGTTTATAACTGATTTGTGTTAAATCAGCTCTTAAGCTGATCACTGGTGCCCTCTAGTGGATCAATATGGTGTGACACCAAACATAGACTGGTCCTGAGGCCATGCTGTACTCTAGTCCTGGTGGGCCACAGCACTGCAGAGTTTAACAATTTACCTCTTTACATACCTGATTCAACTCATCAGAGAATTAGGAAGACATCTGCGGGTTGACTTCAGCATTAGAAGAGGGAAATATCTTCAGAGCCATGACCCACCAGGAGCTGAGACTGTCACCCCTGCCTTACATGGTTAAGAGATCCTGAGCAACTATGTACTCATGTATTTTGTTATTGTCCCATTTAGAACTCTGAAAACTGGAACTGGTCAACTCTTTTTCATAGTAGCTATTAAACGCAATTTCTGCCTATTGTGGGTCTCTCAGCTGAACTGTGCCTATTTTTCTTCATTAACGATGATGGAATATATTTCGCTGGAAATGTGTTTGATTTACAAAATGAGAAGCAAACTGGATTCTTGTCTTTGTGAGCAAGAAGGTCAACATTTGTAAAAGTGCTTTTATTGTGTCTAAATGCTGTTTTTTTATTGTGGCATTATTGTGGTTCATTATTTTTGATAAAAAGAAAGTTTTAGTTGTGTCCATTTTATCTTGACACTGGCACTTGTCTTTGTGGAGAGGTGTGAACTGCTTTCACAGCACAAAGTCTCACACCCACTCCACAGAGTCAGAACATTTCACACAGTGTTAAGCCCACTAGTTAATCTCACGTTGAACACACACGCACACACACACACACACACACACACACACAGGTGCATCTGAAGTTTTGTTTTATTAAACACAGTACATGTGATTGTACAGCTGAAATGAAACAAAGGAAATGAATGATCAGTGTAGAAAATGAAAAAAATTACAATACCCTTATCAACTTGGTCATAACTTATTGCTGTTTCTGTTAGATGATAATCATGTCTCAACTTCTGGTACAGTCTTCAACTTGAACAGTGAATATGAAAGAAAATAAATGTACAAACTTAACCTCAGGATCTCTTACATCTATAGTGCAAAATTAAAGAAGCAACATGTAAAATGATGTTAAAATGTATCTGATTTTCTCAGAAAAATTCTGAAGATTTATGTAAAACAAGGTACAATAGTGACAATATGAAATTTAGATTACAGAATAGTACTAGAATACTGGAGAGTTTTATTCTCACCACAAGAGGGCAGTCAAAGTTCTTATGAGTCTCCTTAATCACATCTCTGTCGTCTGCAAGTACATTACCATTTATAATACGTTTTATTTATAAACAGTACAATCAGCTTAACTGAGATATATCTGTGAAAATTAGACAATATTATACTGCTTGATGATAACGATCTAACAAACACAAAAGAAAAATAACGGCAAATAATCTGCAACAGAGAACTGTCCACAGACCTGTAAAACAAGGCACAGATCTGGAGAAGGATACAAGAACATTTCTGCAGCATTGAAAGTGCCCAAGAGCAAAGCAGCTCCCATCATTCACAGATGGGAAAAGTTTGGAACCAAAAAGAGTCCTCCTAGATCTGGCCACCCACCCACACTGAGCAAGCAGGGATAAAGGGCCTTGGTCAGACAGGTAAGCAAGAACCTCTTTTCACCTCTTTTATACCATCCCCAAACATTCAAACATGGAGGTGGTACATCAAGCTATTTGGATGTTTTTCAGAATAGAGGGAAAGATGGATGCAGAAAAATATGAAGCAATCCTGAGTGACAACCTTTTTCAGAGTGCTCAGGATCTCAGGCTGGGGCGAAGGTTTACATTTCAACAAGACAACGACCCAAAGCACACCACCAAGAAAACACAGGAGTGGCCCAGCCAGAGTCCAGACCTGAACCCAATAGAGCATCTCTGGAGAAATCTGAAAATGGCTGTGCACTGATGCCCCATCCAACCTGGTTGAGCTTGAGCAATTCTGCAAAGAAGAATGAGACGTCCAAAAGAAAGCTGTTCTAAGCTTGTTGGATCATCTTCAAGAAGACCTGTCATTGCTGCCAAAGATGCTTTAACCAAGTGCTAAGCGAAGGGTCTGAATCCTTATGTAAATAAAATAGTTTAGTCTTTTTTTTTTATAATAAATTTACAAAACACTCCAATAACCTGTTTTAACTTTGTCATTTTTAGTATTGTTAGTAGATTGAAGAGAAAAAATTTGAATACATGAAGATGAGTCTGAAACATAAAATGTGGAAAACTTGAAAGCGTCTGAAAACGTTCCGTATGCACTGCACTAACAAATTGAAATAAAACAGTTGTGAAAGCTCGTCATTGCCACCAGTCAAAAATTAGTCATCAATATCTCTTATCTGGAGGACCCAAAATCTCAGCCCAGTCTTCATTCCTCTGGTTATTTGGTTCTCAATTCATCCAGAACCTGAAAGCCAGAGAATCTGAATCAGTCTCAGATCAGTGTTCATTTAGCCTTCAGTTCAGATCTTTAGCTCAACCCTCTGTTCAGTGAGACTCATAAAGCTTAGAACTGAATCATTTACCTCTAACAGTAAGAATTTGTGATTTTCAACCATATTTTTATTGGGAATTGTGGGCAGTTCTGTTTTTCAGTATGTAAAACTCAGAGAGATTGTGCACTAAAATTAGCATAAAAGTACCATATTTAAGTTGGTTCCTCTGGAGAATGTGTTAACTAATTTTCCTTTACAAAATCAAGAACATTTGACATGAGATATTTAAACTTTTGCATATGATATTGTGTACACTTGAAAAAATGTAGTATATTTAGGTAGCATATTAAAGCTGGCCTCAAAGGAAAAAGACGTTATTAAGGAAAATGATGTATTTCTGACCACAATGATGGTTTGAGTTTGTACAGTGTGCTGTGCATTGACCACCACTCAAGCATATTCACGTTATTGCACAACCCCATTTCCAAAAAAGTGGGGACACTATGCAAAATGTAAATAAAACAAAATGCAAATCATGTGCAAATCATTTAAACCCTATATTTCATTGAAAATAGTACAAAGAAAAAACATCAAATGTTGACACTGAGAAATGTTATTGTTTATTGAAAAATAAATTCCCCATTTTGAATTTGATGCCAACAACATGTTCCAAAAAAGTTGGGACAGGGGGCAACAAAATGCTGGTAAAGTTGTGTAATGCAAGTCAGTAGTGAAGATGGGGAGGGTTTCAACACTCTATAGCACAACAATTCAAGAAAAATGTTTATCAAGAACTTTTGCTTTTCATCATCTACGGTACATAATAACATTAAAAGATTCAGAGAATCTGGAGAAATCTCTGTATACAAGGGACAAGGCCAAAAACCAGTATTTGCTGGCCATGATCTTTTGGCCCTCAGACGGCACTGCATTAAAAACAGATATTAATTCTCTAGTGGAAGTCACTGCATGGACTCAGGAACACTTCTGATAACCACCGTCTGTGAACACAGTTCATCGCTGCATCCACAAGTTAAAACTCTACCACGCAAAGAAGAAACCATATATAAACAGGATCCAGAAATGCTGCCACCTTCTCTGGGCCCGAGCTCATTTAAGTGTCCTGTGGTTTGACAAATCAAAATTTGAAATTCTTTTTGGAAGTCATGGACACTGTGTCCTCCGGGCTAAAGACCACTCAGCTTGTTATCAGTGCACAGTTCAAAAGCCAGTATTCATGATGGTATAGGGGTGCCTTAGTGCACATGGCATGAGTTACTGGCACATTTGTGAAGAAACCATTATTGCTGAACAATATAAACGTTTTGCCAACATATGCTGCCATCCCGATGATGTCTTTTTCAGGGAAGGCCTTGCTTATTTCAGGAAGACAGTGCCAAACCACATTCTGCTCATATCAAACCAGCATGGCTCCACAGTAAGAGTCTGGGTGCTAAACTGGCCTGCCGGCAGTCCAGACCTGTCACCCACTGAAAACATTTGGAGGGTTAAGAAATGAAAAATACGACAAATGAGCCCCCGAACTGTTGAGAAGCTGAAATCTTCTATCGAACAAGAATGGGAAAACATTTCACTTTCAAAACTACAGCAGTGTCTCCTCAGTTCCCAAATGCTTACAGTGTTTGTTAAAAGAAGAGGTGATGAAACACAGAGGTAAACATGACCCCATCCCAACGTTTTTGGAACAGGTTGTTGGCATTAACATTCAAAACAGGCATCTATTTTTCAAAAAACAATAAAATTTCTCAGTTTCAACATTTGATATGTTGTCTTTGTACTATTTTCCTTTAAAAATATGGTTTACATGAATTGTACATCATTGTATCCTATTTTTATTTACATTCTACACAGCATCCCAACTTTTTTGGTAATGGGGTTGCAAGACATATAAAACAGTTTCAGGCATTTTATTTCATGTACACATAATCTGTGACTGCAAACCTAGAGAACATACACACATTAGTACATTTTCCGCTGTTCCGGTTTGCACAGTCAAAAACTGATCCGACCAGAAATCTGCTAACACCTTAATGATGTTTAAGATCCATGCTAGTAGCGAAGGCATTCAGTGAAAATGATTAGTGTGTTAATTTAGCCCAACACTGCATGATAAGTTACCTTGCTGAGCAATCAGCCATTAGGAAAATATTCCAATAGGTTTGGGCAGCATGAAGACAAATTAGTGTAGTTGTTGTTAATTTCATTTTACACTGATATGAATTTAACTGTATTTTTTAATAATAAAAAATCTTTAAAGTGTTCAGGAACTCGACTGATTGGCATAAGAAAAAAAACCTCATGGTGGGTCTAACAGGTTTTTGAAGGTCTAAAAAGAAAATGTAAGAAGAAACTTAAGTTCCTAAGACACTCATTCTGAAGCTGAAACACCACTGTGGTGTGAGTTAACTAATCCATATTCTTTACCTGATCTATTCAGCTTTAAATGTGTCTGCTTACCTGCAGAAGAGAGTTTCTTCTTAAGCTCATCCCTTTCATTTACTACACTGATGTAGCTTGACTCCATGTGATTTTTCTCTTCAGAGAGTTTGTTGTAACTGGTCTGTAACTGGTCTTTCTCTATAGCCAGCTTGGTGTAATTGGTCTTTAACTGGTCTCTCTGTATGGTCAAGTTGTTGTAACTGGTCTGGAAGTGGTCTCTCTCTATAGTCAGGTTGGTGTAGCTGGTCTGTAACTGGTCTCTCTCTGTAGTGAACCTGACCCACAGCACAGTGATGGTGGCCAGCAGGAGAACACACAGCAGCCCCAGACACACTGCAGTCAGTCTGTAGCATCTTCTGTCTGCAGTGCTCAGTCCTGAAAACAGAAACATACATGAATTGTGCAGAGAAGTGAAACATCATAACCAGAGTTAAATATACGTTACAATTTCAGTGTTGAGTAATGTTGATTCTGAAATAGGTTCACACTCAGAGTGTTAATAAAGCCTGGTGTTATCAGGGTGTGTAAATACTGCACTCTTTGTTCAACATTTATGGCAGTTGTTGGGGGCGGAGCTTCCCAATATTCTTGTTTTGTTGGTTTCAGGACCTGAAGTGGGCAGTTCACGGGAGGAAACCCACCAACATAACAGAGTTAAAGCTGTTTTGTACAGAGGGATGCGCCAAAATTCAACCAAGCTGATGTGCAGGACTAATCAACAGTTACCAAAAGCGTTTAAATGCAGCTATGGCTGCATAAGGGGGTCACACCAGGGGTTCACATACTTTTGCCACTCAAATATATGTAATAATGGATCATTTTCAATGATCCTCAATAAATAAATGACCAAGTCTAATATTTTTGTCTCATTTGTTTAATTTGGTTCTCTTTATCTACTATTAGGACTTCTGCTGAAGTTTTAAGTCAAATTTATAAAGAAATACAGAAAATTCTAGTTCACAAACTATCATATATATATATATACACACACACACACTCACACATACATTCACAAACACATTGGTGAGCCAAAACATTATGACTATTCACAGATGAAGTGGACAACGTTGATTATCTTTTAACAGTGGCGCATGTTATGGTCTGGGATATATTAGACAGTAAGTGAACAGTCGGTTCTCGTAGTCATCATTATGGCCAGATGACAAGTTGAAGCATCTCTGAAATGGTAAAGCTAGTGGGATGCTACTGGTCAGTTGTACTGAGTACCTACTGACAGTGGCCGGAAAAGATACAAACCACAGTCCAGTGACAGTGTGTGGATCTTATATCTTCAATCATCCTTGTTTCATTTTCTTGCCTCCTCTCCCCTCGATTCCTCTGAGTGCATTTAAAAACTGATACATCCTTAAAGACGGCAGAGTTTATTCAGTTTCTGGATCACAGGCTGGAGGAGGTAGGACAGATATATCGAGGAGAGAGCAATTAGAGACAGGACATCCACCTAGGATGTTGGGCGCTGAAGGCTCATTGATGCACGAGGGCAACGAAGGCTCTCCTGTCTGGTCCAAACCGACAGAGAGCTACAAGTCCCAGAAATTATTGAGGATGGTCCCTGTGTATGGGGCTGCGTAGCCGCAGACTGGTCAGAGTGCCCCAGTTAAACCCATCCACCATCAAAAGCACCTAAAATGGGCACACAAGCTTTGGAACATCACCTTGGAGTAATGGAAGGTGGTCACTTAGTCCAATGAGTCTTGTTTTCTTTTATGTCATGTGGACGGCCAGGTATGTGTGTGCTGTTTACCAGGGGAAGTGATGGCACCAAGATGCACTGCGGGAAGAATACAAGCTGGTGGAGGAAGTGTGATGCTCTGCACTATGCTCTGCTGGGAAACTCTGGGTCAGCACCAATGTCTCCCACCGCCAGAGACTGCTACAGCTGAGAAATCAGCCACAATCTCTGCTTCCAGACGGACTGCGGGAAGAGCTGCGGGAAGGTGTAAAAATGTGGAGCTAGTCTGTAGTCACTGCTGACCGCTGGTGGAGTTTGCAATTGTCAGAGCCAGGTCTTTTTATTTGCTAAGAGAGCTGACTACGGTGTACATAGTAGCAGTGTATATAGCTCCCAGTGCTAATGCTAACGCCGCACTGATCGAGCTGTACAGCGCTATCAGTGATCTCCAAAACACACACCCAGACGGACCGTTTATTGTCGCTGGAGATTTTAACCATGCCAATCTGAAGTCAGTGCTCCCTAAATTTCACCAGTATGTGGACTTTGCAACCCGGGGGGCTAATGTGCTGGATCTTGTTTACACAAACAACCCTGGCGCATACAGGGCCGAGCCAGGCCCCCACTACGGCTACTCAGACCACATCTCTGTGATGCTCACTTCAGTATACAGACCACTCATCAGACATGCCAAACTAGACCAGAAGCAAGTGAGAACCTGGCCACCAGGAGCTATCTCTGCTCTTCAGGTCTGTTTTGAGCACACTGACTGGGAGACGTTCAGAGACGCAGCAACTTCCAGTTGATGGAGTCACTGGAAGTTGCTGCGTCTCTGAACGTGCGCATGCTGCTGAGAACCTGTGACAAGGCTTTCAAGTCAGGGGATAAGGCAAGCCTCAGAATAGTAAGAGCCAAGCTTTCCCGGGCCATCAGAGAGGCAAAGCGCTCTTACTCAAAGAAAATCCATGAACATTTTCAAGACACTGCTGACACACGGTGCATGTGGCAGGGCATCCAGGCCATCATCAACTACAAGACACCTCGACCTGCTTGTGAAAGTGAAGCCTCCGTTCCAGACGTGCTAAATAACTTCTATGCTCGGTTTGAAGCACAGAACGGCACGACGGCGAGGAAAACCACACCTCCTCCAAGTGAACAGGTACTGTGTCTGTCCACAGCTGATGTGCGGAGAACTCTACACAGAGTCAACCCACGAAAAGCCCCAGGATCTGACAACATACCGGGCAGAGTGCTCAAAGAATGCGCCGAACAGCTGGCTGATGTTCTCACGGATATATTCAACATCTCTCTGAGCACTGCAGTCATTCCGACGTGCTTCAAGTCCACCACCATCATCCCTGTGCCGAAGATGTCTCCAGTGTCCTGCCTCAATGACTACCTCCACTCACTCCAATCATCAAGAAATCATGAAATACTTCAAATACAAATTTTTAAATTAAGTTCAATAGTACTTTTAAATTATTTTCATGTGTAGCTCACAACTCTTTGTGTGCACCACTATGTCTGTCACACACTCCTTTGGTTCCTCAAAGGGTCTTTGGTAAAGAAAACAGTTCTAAAAAGAACCATGAACACTCAAAGAACGCTTTGCATTATTAAAGGGTTTATCGCATCAGGAAATGGTTCTTTAGATTGATGGAGAATATTCTGTAGATGGTTCTGTATAGAAACTTTCTGAAAAGGGTTCTATAGAGCACCCAAAAGGGTTCTCCTATTGTTACAAGCTTGACATCATAACAACAGAAGGCCTGTTTATAGAACCATCTACAGCACATTCTTAAGAACCCTTTCATGATGCAAAGAGCGCTTCAACCATGCAAAGGATTCTTTGAGTGTTTTTAGAACTATTTTCTAACCCTTGAAGAACCATCCTTTTTAAGAGTGTGGTTATCTGTGTACCACAGATTTTGTTCGAAGGGTTAAAAAAATAATGAAAAATTAAATGAAAAATTAATATACAGCCATAAATTGCTAACATGCTGTCGTTAAAATCACAGGGAATATTCAGGCATAAAAGGGTTAATGCTGAAAAAATATATATATTCCTATATATATTGCAAATCATCATTAAAGACATAATTAAGAAAGATGTTGCCATTAGTTGGGAAGAGTTGATGCAACAAGTAGTGAATACACTGAAGGTTCAAGAGCTTCCTAAAGTTCTCAGGGACAACATTACTGAACAACATTCGAATAGAAAAGCCATAGCAAAAACCTTAAAGGTGAAAAAGTCAAAATTGACTGAAATGATTTATTTAACTCTCAACAGTGACCAGCAGAGTTCATTTAGTTTGGAGTTTCATTTAGCATTACCAAGGACTGTTCACTTTCTGAGGTGGGCTGAGATTATGCTAACACTGCTTGAGAGAAGATCAAAATGATAGAGCTTACATCTCAACAGAGCACACTGGGTGCAGTTCTTTTCATAGCTAAAGCAATAATTTCACAAGATGTTAACAACAGTGAATATCATGGCTATCAGCTGGTGTATCTCAGGGCAGCTGTGCTTGCTTTCAGGAACCTAGCTAAAAGATATAAGTATCAAGAGAGGACTACAATACTGCTGTCCCCAAGATAAAATATTCTACTTAGTAAATTATGATGGGACATCATTACATTTCACTCAGTTAGAGAGACTCTGCACCCAATCATGTCACCCAAATACGTGTTTGTACAGCAGTGGCAGTTTGGCCAAATCTAGCATCAAACTCCTGTATCTCTCTCTTTTCCAGACGGACTGCAAAGCTTCAAGCCTAAACACTTGGCAAGAGTGTTCTGTTTTCCTGTATAATGAGCTGTAATGAGGCAAATATCACCTCCACAGCTGCAATTAAGGTGGAACGAAAAATTGGAATAAGAAGTCAACTTCAGTTTCTACCAGCAGAGCAACCACAAATACAAGTTAAGATTGTACTATGAACAGTGGAAGTCATATCAACAGATCAACAGTGTCCAGAAACACTGCTGACTTCTCTGAACTCAAGCTCATCTGAAACAGACTGATGAACAGTGGAAATGCGTATTATGGTTTGACGAGTCAAACTTTCAGATTGTTTATGAAATTACGGATGTTGGGTTCTCTGGGCCAAAGAAGAAAAGGACCATCTAGATTTGTACCAGCATAAAGTTCACAAGCCAGGGTCTGTCATGATTATTAGTGGGTAACTTGCACATCTGTGAAGACACCATTAACACTGGACACGTTTTGGAGCAACATATGCTGCTTCTACATGGTGTCATTTTCAGTGGCGTCAATACTTATTTCACCATAGCAACGCCAAACCACATTTTGCACATGTTGCAACAGCAAGCTTTCATCATCAGATAGAGTGCAGGTGTTAAACTGGCCTTCCTGCAGTCCAAACCATCTCTCACTGGTGTCTTATTAAGCTTGACAACGAAGGCCCTGTAAGGCTGCACAGCTGAAGACTTGTACAATAAAAGAATGGAAAAAAGTTCTGCTTTCTAACCTGGATCAGTTTGTGTCTTCAGACCCCAAGAGATCATTAGTGTTGTTAAAAGGAAAAGTGAAGTAACTCAGTGGTAAACATGCTCCAGAAACGACTAATCACTTCATTCTGTTTCTATTAGTATTTTGTACACTGTACAAACTATTTCGAAAATGGGTTTGTATAACTATGTAGTTTACTATCTAAAATGACCAGTGAATGTAAAAGGGTCTTCTGAGTTTTTATATGTAATGTTGATGATGGTAAAATAACAGTGAGTCTGAAAAGGTTTTACTGTGGATTACTGTGCCTCAGCCCTGCATCTCTCTTTTAAATATTTTAAGCCACGAGCTCGTAAAACAACGTCTCTGGCATCAGGCAAACTATTCATAACCATTTCATGTAATAACCATGATGTAGCTTTCAGAGTCAACAGACACTCGGTTGTCTGGTTCCTGACACCACCACTGTGAACAATTCAAACATGGCTAAGTTTCTCTAGAACAGAGTTTTTACATCAACTTCTCTGAATGAATTTACACAATTTACAGAAAAATCTGTGGAATTTCCCTTTAAAATGATGGGAAGTTATCTACAGTGATACAGAGGTCAGTGGAAAAGCTAAAGACGCAGATTACTGACCTGTATACTGAGGATCTGCTGTATGTGAATAAGAGGTCGTGTCCCCTTTATCAGCATTCCTGTAATGAACAGCTTGATTTTGAGTTTGTATATTGTCTGCAACAAATCCTGTGTTTACATATATATCCTCCGTCATCTCCATTCTGCTCTGACAGAAGTCTCAGTAATGAATAAGTCTATATGACACGGTCAGCTTTGTAAACCCCTGTGTGTGGTGATAACTCTGGTGTGTGGAGGTGTGAGGTGATGCAGATGGAGGGCAGGAAGTCACAGAGGAACTTTAGTTACAGAGTATCGGTGATCTTCACAGACACTTAGTTTTCTCCTGATTAAATTTAAAATTATTTACAATTCTTCTAAAACCCCGATTCCAAAAAAGTTGGGACGCTGTGTAAAATGTAAATAAATGTAAATAAAAACAGAATGCAATGATCTGCAAATCTCATAGACCCACATTTTATTCACAATAGAACACAGAACACATATCAGATATTGAAAGTGAGACATTTTACCATTTTATGAAAAATACTAACTCATTTAGAACTTGATGGCAGCAACGGATCTCAAAAAAGTTGGGATAGAGGCAACAAAAGGCTGGAAAAGTAAGTGGTACTAAAAAAAAGGCTGGAGGAGCAGTTTGCAACTAACTCACATGACTGGGTATAAAAAGAGCATTTTAGAGAGGCAGAGTCTCTAAAGATGGGCTGCGGTTCACCAATCTGCAAAAAACTGCGTCTAACAATTGTGAAACAATTTAGAAAAATGTTCCTCAACGTAAAATGGTGAAGACTTTGGATATCCCACCATCTACAGTACATAATATCATCAAAAGATTCAGAGAATCTGGAGAAATCCCTGTACGCAAGGGACAAAGCAGATGGTCATTATTGGATGCTCGTGATCTTCAGGCCCTCAGGCAGCACTGCATTAAAAACAGGCATGATTCTGTACTGCACAGTTTGTCGTGCAATCCACGAATGCAAGTTAAAGCTGTATCATGCAAAGAAGAAGCCATATGTCAACACGATCCAGAAACGCAGCCGTCTTCTCTGGGCCAAAGCTCATTTAAGATAGACTGAGGTGAAATGGAAAACTGTTCGGTGATCAGATGAATTAAAAGTTTAAATTCTTTTTGGAAAACAACATTCCTCTCCCTAAACTCCAGCCACTCCTCACTTCCCAGATGTTTACAGACTGTGGTTAAAAGAAGAGGGGATGCTACACAATGGTAGAGACGGCCCTGTCCCAACTTTTTTGAGATGCGTTGCTGCCATCAAGTTCTAAATGGGTTAATGTTTTTCATGAAATGGTAGTGATGAGTCAAACTTTCAGATTGTTTATGAAATTATGGATGTTGGGTTCTCTGGGCCAAAGAAGAAAAGGACCATCTAGATTTGTACCAGCATAAAGTTCACAAGCCAGGGTCTGTCATGATTATTAGTGGGTAACTTGTACATCTGTGAAGACACCATTAACGCTGGACACGTTTTGGAGCAGCATATGCTGCTTCTACATGGTGTCATTTTCAGTGGCGTCAATACTTATTTCACCATAGCAACGTCAAACCACATTTACACATGTTGCAACAGCAAGCTTTCATCATCAGATAGAGTGCAGGCGTTAAACTGGCCTTCCTGCAGTCCAAACCTGTCTCTCATTGGTGTCTTATTAAGTGTGTGTTATAAAAAAAAATGAAGTTTCTAAAGTAAACCATAAAATAGTGCTTTTGTACTGTGTTCAATATAATACAGTTCAAACAGAAACGACTCATCATTCTGTTTTTATTAGCATTTTGTTCACTGTGCAAACTATTTTGGAAATGGGTTTGTATAACCATTTTGTTTACTACACAAAATGACTTTTTATATGTAATGTTGATGATGATAAAATGACAGTGAGTCTGAAAAGGTTTTACTGTGGATTACTGTACCTTAATCCTGCATCTCTCTTTTAAATATTTTAAGCCACAAGCTCGTAAAACAACGTCTCTGGCATCAGACAAACTATTCATAACCATTTCATGTAATAACCATGATGTAGCTTTCAGAGTCAACAGACACTCGGTTGTCTGGTTCCTGACACCACCACTGTGAACAATTCAAACATGGCTAAGTTTCTCTAGAACAGAGTTTTTACACCAACTTCTCTGAATGAATTTACATATTTTGCTGAAATTTAGAAAAATCTGTGGAATTCCCCTTTAAAATGACTGGAAGTTATCAACAGTGATACAGAGGTCAGTGGAAAAGCTGAAGATGCAGATTACTGACCTGTATACTGAGGATCTGCTAAATGTGAATGAGAGGTCGTGTCCCCTTTATCAGCATTCCTGTCATGAACAGCTTGATTTTGAGTTTGTATGTGAGACATGATTTTGAGGGGAACTGAATCAGATTCAACACCGGCAAACAACCCCAACAGTTTAGTCTTCACCCCTGCAGGCCTGTTTCAGTGTCAGGAAACGGTGAGGCCAGAAAACAGTAACAGCGCCGGCCGCTTCACTCCTTGAAGTGTGCGTCCCCGTTTAGCCCTGCCCCTCAACCCGGGAACCAATCACAAAAGACTCTAAACAGAGACCTTCAGAGTCTCTCCAGTCGAGAAGGAAATGAAAGAAAACTGAGAGACTCGCATCAGATCAGACTGCACTACAGTACAAACTCGCTCTGCACGACCCAAACAAACTTTGGACTTTTTTACTTTTAGAACTTTTTATTCATTTAACTTTGTTTTTTGAAACGTTTTTCTCATTTTATGATGTTACTTTCACATCTAAACCATTAAAGCATTTCTTATATATAAAGTATATAAAATATATAAAGATAATACACACACACACACACACACACACACACACTAAGCCACTTGTCCTTCTGGGTTGTGGGGGGTGCTGGAGCCTATCGCTCACTGGGTGAAAGGCAGGAAACACCCTGGACAGTCCATCACAGGGACAACTTGAAATAAAACAATGTTAATGTCTGTAAAAATAATTCAAAGATACAAGATAATGATATGATAAATAGTGCTGTAAAAGCTAAGCTAAGTGTAGCACTAGAGGAGTTCTAAAATCATTCAGCACCCCTATTAGCACTGTTCACTGGCCTTTTCATATAAATTATAATAATGTAATTAGGCTACAAGTTCATAAATCTTTTTACAGCATTTAGCAGACGAACTTATCCAGAGCAACTCCTTCATCTTCTTCTACACAGGCCTTCACTGAGAGCACAGTAGACTGCTGATACAGGATCAGTCCTGGTTTAGTCTGCTCTAACTAACACTAACTGACACTAACTGAGAGTAGATTCATTTCTCTCACCAGATTGTTGAGGTGGATTATTTCCGGTTACCTGTTTAAATATGGATCACTTTATTATTCCTTCCAAAAAGACAGTGTGAAAGTTAAAGCTAAACAGTGACGGTAAACAGAGTGACGCCAACTACTGTAACTTTCAGTCAAACTTTATTTATATAGCGCTTTGTACAGCAGCTGTTGTTAAAAAACAGCTTTACAGAAAAATCCAGAATCAAGCCCCCATAAACAAGCCAAAAGTGACAGTGGCAAGGAAAAACTCCCTAAAAGCAAGAGGAAAAAACAGAGAGGAACCAGGAACCCGTCCTCCTCTGGTCGACACCGGATAGCAAAACAATAACAAAAGATCAAAATGAACAGAGATTAAGGTTTGACCATCAGTATAAGATACAGAAAAGAGGAAAAGCAGGTGAAGCAATGCTGCTGATTAAATAGTTTGAGTCTGTGCAGCAGCTTTATCATCAGGAGGCTACAAGGACCACCACAACATTGTGATGGTTCTGTAATAACCCCTCTTTTTTGTGTGGTTTAATTCAATAATTTCTAACTAATTCTAGAGAAATCTCAGACACTGGATTACCTTGCTAGTCACATGGCTGATCACTAGCCAAGCCAGCATATGTGGTATTTTGGATACTGGTATGTTGGTCAACTAGCATGACCATGCTAGGTGACCAGCTAAATCAGCACTAGACCAGCATAAACCAGCTTAGACCAGCATGTAATGCCACCTCAACGGCAGGAATACTGTGTGGCAAAATGAAGAATGAAATGTTGGCTGTGATGAGATGTCTGTCTGCTACAGTTTCGCTTTGAGTCAATAATAGTCTAAACACGGGTCATCTGGACAATACATTCTTAAAAAGCCTAATCAACACTGCAGTGATTAAAACCCATTTCACACCAGATGCGACGCATTGCGCATGTTGAACCAGAACCACCCCGCGACGCTTGGTATTTCATACCGGACGCGACACGCATGTGTCACTAAGCAAAAGTGGTTGCTGTTTTTGTTGCGTTTTCACATAATATAAATGCCTGTATTGTCCACTTATTACTGTGTGTATGACACAAAGAGATCAACAATTAAATTGACTAGCTGGACCGTTGGCTTTCTCACCAGGTGATGTAGCTCTACATGAAGTGGAAATGCCTGTGTGTTCACAACATTAACCTACTGAAAAGATTTTAGTCAACCTGTCAATAAGTTAAAACTAGTTCTGTTGATTTGTTTATTAGCCTAGATGGTATATTACAGCATAGACATTGCATTTATCTACTGTGTCTGCATAGAAACTACTAGCATGCTGCACGCAGCAGAAATAGACCCTGAACTGAAGGAATGGCTGACTCTGGCTACTCCAATTACAACTGATGTGCCGGATTCGGGAGCGCTAGCCCACCACAGGTGATTGGTCAGAATCACAAGTCCAAGTATAAGCTTGATCCCTTTATTGAAGAGTTTGCCACTACCGCACAACTTGAACAGGGAAACTTCTGAACTCTGACGTACAATGAAATAATAAAATGTGGGTGGTTTCCTATAAAGCAATAGGAAACATATACAATAATAAACATTAGGGAATTAACATGAAGTACAACAATATAAGTGTCAATACTTAGTTTAACCAGTAGATGGCTCTCGAACCTCATATGGCACCATAAGATAGAACAACAACCCAGGCAATTGTAGATATACAGAAACACAAAATTCTCAGTACACACTACATAAACTAATGGCAATTTAGGACAATGCTCCTTCACAATATGGACTTGAGCTCTGTTATTTACAGGATTCAACAAGTCAATCAGGTAACAAACACGTGCACACAGGGCTTTTAAACAGACCCAAAGCGTATTTTTGCGCTTCACGTGCGCGTTACCGCCACGGTGCTGCGTGATGCGAACGGCCGGTGTGAAAGGCTACACTGATTAAAATAGGAGCGCAGTTACCGTGTCTGGTGTGAAATAGGCCTAACACTTCCTCTAGTTCGGTGTTTCTCAGCCCTGTTCCTGGAGGCCCACAGTCCTGCACATTTTACTGCTTTAACGTAGCCACTTTAACTCAATAATGAGCTGGTAATGAGCTGATTAGCTGGATCAGGTGTGTTGGGAGCTAGAAAACACTAAAAAGTGCAGGACAGTGAGCCTCCTGGACCAGGGTTAAGAAACACTGACCTATCTGAGTACGAGAACTCAATGTGTGTTTAATTAAGCAATATAGCATTTAATTAAAACAGGCACTGAAGGACATAGAACATTATGGCAGAATGTAAACAGGCATACAAGCATGGAATATTAAAATATTTGAACTGAAGTTTACAAGGTTTCAATTACAGAAATCCTGCCTTAAACCTCAGTGAAATCAGGCCTTTAGCAGGTTTAAGATAAACTTCAGTTAAACCTGAGATACAACGACATCTAGTGGCAGTTTTTTAAATGACACAGCAACTGGGTTTAGTTTCCGAGCAATGGAGTTTAAATCAACCCACAAATTTCTTAATAATTCTCTGATGAGTTGGATCGGGTATGTAATGAGGTAGAATGTTAAACTCTGCAGTGCTGTGGCCCACCAGGACTAGAGTACAACGTGGTCTCAGGAACAGTCTGTGTTTGGTGTCACACCATATTGATCCACTAGAGGGCACCAGTGATCAGTTTAAGAGATGATCCAACATTGATCAGTTATAAACACGTTGCTGTTTCATTTACCAGGCAGGCCACACTAAAAGGCAAGTGTTACTTATTGTTTGTTCCTGAACTGAATCCAGTATGATCAGTTCTCCAAACCCAACTCTAAAAGTCAGCATAAGAATATCCTGATAAGAGGATAAAGAGACCTGCAGAAATGTTGGCAGCTCAACAACAAAAATGAACCATCTACTACCAAACCATCTTAGCCACAGTGGAGTAGAACCCCATAATGACTCTGTGAGGACATTAACAAAAGGGTGAAATATGATTAAAACTATAGGAAAACTTGCTTCTGCAGATGAACCATGTGACTCACACATTAAGGTCATCACAGTTTCACAAATGTGGCCAGCATCTCTATCTAACACAATCTCCTTAATGTAGACCAGGCTGTTTACTAATACAGCTGAGCACAGAAACTCTGCAGTGACTTTCTGTCAGCAGCAGCATTAATCTGACAGGCAGTGCATACAGAGTCACTTTTAGAGTTTTCAGAGTCATTAAAGTTAACATCAGTCAGAGCAGAATGGAAATGATGGAGGATATTCATGCAAATTCAGGAATTACTGCAGACAACAGAAGAAATTCAGACAGTAGTGGACATTCATATGAAGACATTTATGCCAATGAGGACAACATAGAAACTCATAAGACCAGAAGAAACAAAAAGAACTCCTGTACAGCAACTGCAGAGAATATATACATTAAAAATGCTGAGAAAGTGAACAAAACGTCTCACTCACATACAGCAGATCCTCAGTACAGAGGTAAGTTTATGTCTCTACTGGGCTTTTTCACTTAGTCATGTATTGCTATGCTAAATAATGCATTAGGCCCTCAGTAAGGAGTTCTCTTTGTTCTTGGAAGGTTTCTCATATGATTGAGTGATCTTCAGTTGAGATTGATTAATATCTCATCACATTGTAACTAGCAGGTGTATCTTGCATTGTACTGTATCACACAAAGGCAATCCAGTATAAAGCAGTTTGCTCTGTATCCCACTTAGAAACATCGTACAAGAAAGTGAATATGAGTTTTGATGCCCTGAAACAGACACAAGTCAGTTCAGTCAGTCAGAAGTAGCCAGCACAAGTGAACACAACAATGAAAGAGGTGAAGTTACTAAATGAACAGCAGCTCTTTATCAAAAATACTAAAACTATAATGTAACTGTTGAGACGTAAGAAAAGCCATGCAGAGTGGTTTGATGTGAAACGGTTCATTGTAGAGAAACATTTGACTCATTTCTTTACAGTGGTGCTGGTAGGAACCAGGAGTCATAATGTCTACAACACAAATATAGCCATTTTATTTACTATCCAAAACCACCTGTTTACCTACACATCTTCTAAGTTTTTATATGTAATGATGATGCTGATGCTGTACTGTTTTGCCGCACAACGCCCTGTATGTACCTCTCCACGAATCACTTTGTTTACAGCTTAATGATTGTTTTATGGAGAAATTGAGAAAAAAAACTGGTGGCGTTCCCCTTTAAAATATATAGCGAGGCCCACAGCAAACAAAAATAAACCAAAGAAAACAAGGGCTGAATACTTATCGCCATATATAGTCATGGTTTGATCATACACAAGTTGAGACAAATATACAGCAATGGAAATCTGCATGAATGTAGGTAGCTGTCAACAACCACAAGAGGGAGCTATTCAGCAGATGACTCATGGCAATCTGAGGCTTTAAAACACAGAAGAACATGGACTAGTAACACTGGACAAGTAACCAACCACAGTTAGACAAAGGAGAGTTTAATTCAGGAATTTAACATCAACAGTATTCCATTCATAGACAAAACAATAAAAAAAAAATCATAGGAGATTCTAGGCCTTGTCTTCCCTTTCTGTCCCAATGTAGCAGTACTTAATACTCTCTCTTCACTCTCAGCACCCAGTCACCTTAAATCCTTTACATTAATATCACTCAGCATTACCAACAAAGTTATACAGTTGACCAGATTCTTCAAAGTCAAATTCAGTCAAATGTTTGTTACTGGAGCAGAACCACTGACTACGTGGACTGTTTACACATTTGTAGCTTAGGTTCCAAAATTGAGGCCTTTAAGTTACATTTATATTAGTTTGTCTTTAGGAAACAAAGTCAGACCCTTACACTGGACCTTCTTTTCCAACAGTGTAGCAGATAAAGTTTTCTAGAGCTGGACAGAAGACATTTTGACTTTCACTAGAACTTTCCCAACACCCAGTCCTGTGTCTAAATGCTGTGCATCACCCTGAGCATTAATGTCCATCTATACCAAATATAACACTGACCAAAGACTGTTGTGCTTTCATTTCCACTTTCATTGTACAGCTGTTTCTATGTGCTTATGGGATCAACACAATGACATCAAATGCATTTCTTCATCATGTTACATTAATGGAGAGGCACTAGGCTTTAGCCATTCTGTCAGTCAGAACAATACAAGTAGTCCTTGCTTTAGCACTCATGCTCTGTGCACTAAACATGTTCTGTGGTGAGCAGAGCTGTTATCATGCTAGTTAAGCTAATGTGTTTGTAAAGTATTGTAATATGTTTTGTTTTGAATGCTACAGACCCAAACAGTAACACACACCCCAGTACAGATTTGATTCTGACTGACTAGTGCTCTGCTGAAACAAGCGTAGATAATATAAACTAACATCTGAGAGTAACTGTCAGGTCACCGGCGTTGGAGTGAGAGAAAGCCAAAATCAAACCTGTTCTGTGCTGTTTGTGACTGAAGTGTTTTGTCTAAGCTAACGAGAGCTTAGTTAGCAGACTAAATGTATCACACACTACAGCACAGGCTTGGTTCCAGCCAACTGATGATAAAATGACACCTGTGTAGAAGATATCTGGCAGTGCAAAGTTGAGTGATTGGTGTTAAGAGAAAGCCGAATTTGAACGTTCTATGGTGTGTGTAGCTCTTAGCCGTCGCTGAGCTGGTATAATGCTTAGTTTTTCTGAGGTTTGTTTCTGGCTCTGATTTTTCCCCCTTTTCTATCAGTAAGCTCCCACACCACCAATCAGCGAAAGCCTGTAAAAATATAAATGAGTGGAATGCGTTTATTTGACTGTTCAGCTGGAATAAAAATTTGACACATCATAATTTTGAAGTCATCATTTTTAAATACTGTGGTATACCCCATTATGGTTATACCACCCAACCCTACTGTCACCCAAAAGCAGTTTTCTCACTCATCCACAATTCAATAATGGAGCATTTCCTGTTATTCTATTATATAGAAACATTTGACCATTTCATGAAAAACTTTAACTCATTTAGAACTTGATGGCGGCAATGCATCTCAAAAAAGTTGGGACAGGGCCGTGTCTAATATTGTGTGGCATCCCCTCTTCTTTTAACAACGGTCTGTAAATGTCTGGGAAGTGAGGAGACCAATTGCTGGAGTTTTGGGAGAGGAATGTTGTCCCATTCTTGTCTGATGTAGGATTCTAGCTGCTCAACAGTCCTGGATCTTCTTTGCCGGATTTTTTGTTTCATGATGGCCAAATGTTTTCAATTGGTGAAAGGTCTGGACTGCAGGCAGGCCAGTTCAGCACCCAGACTCTCCTTCTGTGAAGCCATGCTGTTGTGATGGATGCAGTATGTGGTTCAGTATTGTTTTGCTGAAATATGCAATACGCTGTCTGGATGGGAGCATGTTGTTCTAAAACCTTTATATACTGTTCAGCATTGATAGTGCCTTTCCAGATGTGTAAGCTGCCCACACCATAGGCACTAATGCAACCCCACACCATCAGATACGCAGGCTTTTGAACTGTGTGCTGATAACAAGCTGGATGTCCCTTCTCCTCTTGAGTCCGCAGGACACGGCGTCCGTGGTTTCCAAAAAGAATTTCAAATTTTGATTCATCTGACCACAGAGCAGTTTTCCATTTTGCCTCAGTCCATTTTAAATGAGCTTTGGCCCAGAGAAGATGGCAGCGTTTGTAGATCGTGTTGACATATGGCTTCTTCTTTGTGTGATACAGCTTTAACTTGCATTTGTGGATTGCACAGTGAACTGTGTTCATAGACAGTGATTTCTGGAAGTGTTTCTGAGCCCATGCAGTGATTTCCAGTACAGAATCATGCCTGTTTTCAATCCAGTGCTGCCTGAGGGCTCAAAGGTCATGAGCATTCAATATTGACCGTCAGCCTTGTTCCTTGTGTACAGGGATTTCTCCAGATTCTCTGAATCTTTTGATGATATTATGAACTGTAGATGGTGGGATATCCAAAGTTTTCGCAATTTTACACTGAGGAGCATTTTTATGATTTTTACGTTTTCACATATTGGCGAATCTCTGCCCATCTTTGCTTCTGAGAGGCTCTCTAAAATGCTGTTTTCATACCCAGTCATAAGAGTTAATTGCAAATTGCACCTCCAGCTGTTTTTCAATTAGTACCACAGCCTCTTCCAGCAGGCAAAAATTCAAATGGTGGCTTCTCATTCTCCTGTCACACAAGCTCTCCACAGTGCATCTGGTGCCCCCCTCTGCAGCTCTAGCTTTTATTATGTACTCTAACAGTTTGTATTCTCTAAAATTTGACCACGAAAACCACTTTTTTGCATACTCAATGTGAATCATTGCCAGGGATAACTGTCATGCAGACAGAGAGGAAATGCGTTTCTCACTCATTGTTCAGTGCATGCTCATCTTGTTTACTGGCTATTAACTGCTACAAATTAAACTGTCAGGGGTGCCATGCCATGCAGTAGCAGCACCACACACTGCTGGCTATCTAGACAGAGACATTAGCCTGTGGTGATAATAGTTATTCTTCTCAGTTGCTGAGATGAATAACTGAGATTAATAAACATGAACAAATGACATACTTAATCGGTCCACAGCACTTGTTTCCAAAATGGCTTTGGGTAATCTAGATGTTGTATAACATACTTTGTGATATTGACTTGACACACACACACAATGAAAAGTTGAGATTTTACTGATTGAACTCAGTAAAAACTTTCTTTTGCATGTGCAGCATCTTCAGAAGCCCAGAGAGGCTGTGTGGTAGTTATAATATTCTGGACTGTTATCTTGATATCATGACTTAATTGTCTTATGATCTCAAGATAAAAGTTTTTGCGATATGACAATTAATTTGTTTTGTAATTTCAAGATAACAAAAGTTGTTTTCTTAAGATCACAACTTATCTTGAGATCACAAGACAAATAAGTTGTGATCTTGAGAAAACAACTTTTGTTATTGGGGGTCTACCACCAACTCACCAGTGCCCACTAGCTAAATCTAAAGTAAGAAAAACAAGAGGCCTGGGTCAGAGTGGTCAAAAGTCTCCTCAGTGCTAGGCAATGGGAAGGCGTCTTTGTCTCTAACCTTAGGAACCCAACATTAGTCACTGCCTAAAGGCTTCTGTTTTATGCTTAGACTCACTTCATGTTTTGATTTTTAAATCTCATAACTCTCTATGTTGTTGTTTTGTTATATGGTGTCATTCAGACATGGTTGGGTTCTCCTGAATCTTGATTCTTCTCAAGGTTTATTGTTTCAGGAAATTTTCCTGCCACTGTTGCCTTTGGTTTACTCACTAGGGGGCTTGGACCCAGATTTCTCTAAAGCTGCGTTATGATGACCTAAATTGTAAAATGCACTATAAAACCTAATATTGACTTCATCTGATTACAGAAACAAGAAATCAGTCTGTTAATGTAAGTCTCACTAAGGCTGTAAGACTGACTTAAATATGAATTTATTTTAAGTATTTTTTAAGTAATTCTGGACCATATATATTGGTCCACGTATCATGAGATGCTTATACAATACAAGCTGGCACAGCTGACACTTTCACACAGTGTAAAATAATAAATAAAAAAAATAATAAAAATTCCATGTTTTCACATAGAAGAGACTTTATGAAGATCATTTTCAGACCAAAAAGATATACATTTCTTAACTCACTGGAAGTATCTGAACAATGAATTCATTCACTTAATTGAGAACATCTCTATTTTCAGAAATGAACACTGCAGGTTACAGATACTACAGACTGACTGCAGCGTGTCTGGGGCTGCTGTGTGTTCTCCTGCTGACTGCTGTTCCAGTGCTATGGATCAAGTACAACACCCTGACTGCAGAGAGAGACCAGTTACACCAAACTGACTGCAGAGAGAGACAGATTACAGACCACTTACACCAGCCTGACTGAGTGAACAAGTGAACTATCACTTATTCTTTTTTTAGAAAAACAAAAGAGTAAACTGATGAAGCTTTCACCTTTACCTTCAAGTCAATTCAAGGCTTTATTGTCATTTCAGTTATATACAAGTACAGAGTGAAATAAAACAACATTCCTCCAGGACCAACACGGAACACAAGTGCAAGACAATACAATATACACAGTGCAGACAATACAGTACAATAAATAAATACGAAAAACATGCAATAAATACAAAACAGAGCACAGGCAGTACACGGTACTGAGAGAATGTGGAGCTGGGCAAAGGAGGATGTAACATACCATGACATATTAGCAGATTAGCAGATAGCCTAGCATATATGAGCATAGCAACCAGAACAGCAATGGTATACAGTATTTAGTTGATACAGTAATTCTAGCAGCAAACATTTTTAAGTAAAGTGGAATGTGCAAAAATGCAAGTATTCAGATCTACAAGTTATATCAAATAAAGTGTTTCAGTGAAATGCAGTAATTACATTTACATACAGTTTTCCAGACATAATTTGGATCTGCAAAAAGTGGGGAGTGAGTTAGTCTCATATTGTTATGTATATGTGTGTCCGTGTGGTTGTCCTTCAGTTCAGTCTGTGGGAGTTGCAGAATCTGATGGCTTGGGGAAAGAAACTGTTGCACAGTCTGGCTGTGAGGGCCCGAATGCTACGGTACCATCTTTCAGATGGCAGATGAGAGAACAGTTCGTGTGAGGGGTGTGTGGGGTCACAATGCTAGTGGCTTTTCAGATGCAGCGTGTGGTGTAAATGTCCGTGATGGAGGGAAGAGAGACCCCGATGATCTTTTCAGCTGTCCTCACTATTCGCTGGAGGGTCTTGCGGTCGGAGGCGGTGCAAGTCCCAAACCAGGCAGTAATGCAGCTGCTCAGGATGCTCTCTATAGTACCTCTGTAGAAGGTGGTAAGGATGGTAGGTGGGAGATGAGCTTTCTTTAACTTCCACAGGAAACAGAGCTGGGCTTTCTTGGTTATGAAGCTGGTGTTCAGGGTCAATCAGGTTCAGGTTGATGGTGAGCAGAGAGTGGTCTCTCTGTGCTCTCCTGAAGTCATCTCCTTTGTTTTGTCCACATTCAGATGTAGGTTGTTGACTTTACACCAGTCTGTCAGTCGCTGCACCTCCTCTCTGTATACTGACTAATCGTTCTTGCTGATGAGACCAACCACAGTATTGTCATCAGCAAACTTTATGATGTGGTTGGAACTGTGAACTGCCGCACAGTCATAAGTCAGCAGAGTAAACAGCAGTGGACTAAGTACACTGCCCTGGGGGGCTCCAGTGCTCAGTGTGATGGTGTTAAAAATGCTGTTCCCGATCCAGACTGACTGAGGTCTCTCAATAAGAAAGTCCAGGATCCAATTGCAGAGGGAAGTGTTCAGGCCCAGCAGGCTCAGCTTTCCAACGAGATGCTGATGGATGATGGTGTTGAATGCTGAACTGAAGTCTATGAACAGCATCTAACATAAGTGTCCTTTTTCTCAAGATGAGTGAGGGCCAGTGGTGGCTATGCGTCATCTGTAGAGTAGTGATATGCGATATGAACAGAGGGTCCAGTGAAGGAGGCAGCTGGGTCTTGATGTGCCTCATTACAAGCCTCAAAATACTTCATGATGATGGGTGTGAGTGCAACGGGATGATAGACACTGAGGCAAGACATTGGAGATTTCTTTGACATGGGGACACTGGTGGTGGTCTTGAAGCATGCTGGAACAACAGCACTGCTTAGTGAGATGTTGATGTAAGAACATCTGCTAGCTGGTCTGCACATTCCATGAGCACTGGGCCAGGAATGTTGTCTGGTCCAGCAGCCTTCCGCGGGTTAACTCTGCATCATGTCACCTGTGGACAGGCACGGTACCTGGTTGCTGGGTGGAGTGGTGGTCTTTCTTGCTGCCACATCATTCTGTGCTTCAAACTGTGCATAGAAGTGTGCTTATGCACAATAGCTTGTGACAGTTTGGCCCTCTCCGTCCTTTGTCACCCACTCTAAAGGAGTCCTTCAGCAGCATGCGTGGTTTGGAGCATCTGACGAGCGGTCTGTATGCGGGTATCAGCATTACAGAAATGTGGTCTGAGTAGCTGAGGTGGAGGCGGGGCTCCGCCCGATATGTGTTGGAAATATTAATGTAAACAAGGTCCAGCGCATTCGCCCCTCTCGTTGCAAAGTCCACATGTTGATGGAATTTTGGTAGCACTGACCTGAGATCTGCGTGATTAAAGTCACCAGCCACAATAAACAGTCTGTTCGGGTGCTTGTTCTGCAGTTCACTGATGGCTCCATAAAGTTCACAGACTGCCTCCTTGGCGTTCTTGCTGGGGGGAATTAAAACCGCTGCTATGAACGCGGAGGGGAATTCTCACAGAAGGTAAAAAACGGCCTACACCTGACAATCATAAACTCCACCAGCAGAGAATAGTACTTTGCGACAAGCACAGAGTTCTTACACCATTCCGTGTTGATGTAAACACACGCCTTCTCCGCATGTTTCCCTGTCGGAGCTGCACTGTCGGCACGAAACAAAGCCAGCCCGTCCAGCTGAATGGGGGCATCGGGAATGTTGTCACTAAGCCATGTTTCAGTAAAAACCAAAATGCAGCAGTCTCTGAACTCTCGCTGGGTAGTCTGCTGGAGCCTGATGTAGTCCAGTTTATTGTCCAGCGAGCAAACATTTGCGAGAAAAATGGCCTGTACAGCAGGTCGGCTAGGGAAAGCCTTTAGCCTAGCACGAACCCCAGCCCTCTTCCCACACTTCTTCCTCCTTGCACTGCGCTTTCGGCGGACGCTTCCCCGGCCTCCCTATTCAGGAAATGCCGAGTGTGTGTGGAAAAAGGTGACCACCCACTCAAGGTCAGTGTCTTGTATGCGTCCCTTCCTGCCGGTGTGTTCAGTAAAGCAGAATCAGGGCCACCCCTGTGTTTCTTCTTCTGCTGATGTTACAGTACTAGGCTTATTATTCAGTAACAACAGGGACCTCAATACAAACTGGTTGAGCTATTCTCAGGTTATAGAAGTGTGTAATAAAACTCTGGGGCTGCTGTTGGGGCCATTTAAGGGGTTAACAGTTGCTTTTCAATTATTAGTTTTTGTTTTTCACACGGCCATCTCACCTACTGGGTGTTGAGCAAAGAGCATGCACTGCACAATGTGTGAGAACTACACATTTTCTCTCTGTCTGTGTGACTGTCACTACTAGCAGTAATTCACAGGAAGTATGAAAAAAGTGGTTTTCATGGTTCGTGGTTTTAGTGGTTCGTGGTTCTGAGAATGTAAATTGTCAGTTCATAACAAAAGTTAGAGGTGCAGAAAGGGGCCACTAGATGCACTGTGGTGTTGTGTTACAGGAGAATGATGGGGTTGTAGAAGCCGCCAGTGGAGATGTTTTTGCCTGCTCCCAGCTTGAAGGACTTTTGGGTAGGCTGAGGAGTTAAATTAAGTGGGAACCACTAAACAGTATAGAGGCCCTCCAGAGCTGAGTTCGAGCAACGTGGCTATAAATATATCCCTCTTCCACCGTGTCACTGTTAATGATCTCCCACAGCATCTCAGCCTGCTGAAAATACATGTGAGCCTAGACTATCTAACATCTTAACAAGAAAGATTAGTAATAGACGAAGTTTTAGATTTATGTTTTCTTTTTTTATTTGTTTATAGTTTCCTCTCTAGTGTTAGTTACTACCAGTTTTTATCAGTTATCTGTAGTTATATAAATGCTCTGGAGGTAGTATTTGCAAACTGCTTCGTGACGTATAGGTTAAGGCAGTGGTTCCAGCTTACAAGCTATACAAAGCCTCTTTCACTGTCATATCAAGATTGACATGAGGTGCCCAGGGTGCAAACAGCGACCAAAACATGGATCTCCGTTTGAAAACAATAGAAAAAGGAACCTCTGTACTCAAAAAAGGTGAACACAACAATCAGTGTGAGTTGGGAGGCCACTGATGACTATAGAGCTTATTGGCAAGATGGTCTGTCAACTTCGACTTCAACCGTCTACTCTGGGCAAGTGCCAAGATGAGGTGTAGCTAAACTTGAATGACACCATCAAATATGTAGTGAAGATTACAACAGGAAAACAAGAATCGTGTCTCTTATATTAAAGCATGCTTAATACAACCAGAGACATAAAACAACAAGGTCAATTTTGATTTCAGGTCAACTTCATTCACCAGTGATAATGTTCCAGCATTCAGTTGCTGTGCTTGGAGGTGCATTTTTTCAATTGCCCTCTCAAAAAGAGCGTGTTAGAAGAAGTGGTGTAACACAGTGGTAAACATGACCCCATCTCAACTTTTTTGAAATGTGTTGCTGGCGTCAAATTCAAAATGAGCATCTTTTTGTGTTTTTTTACATTTTGCACAGCTTTTTTGAAAACAGGGTTGTATGCATGTATAAAGCACTCTTCACATGTAAAAGTGTGGTAGTGACACTGATGTGTTGTGGTGGAATAACGGATGATATAGCTGACAACAAGAAGTCAGAGAGGAACCTTTTCTGCATCTCTTCACATATATGAGGTTTGTTGCTAGATGACAGTTACAGCTCTGTACAGTTCTTTTATCTCTGTTTACACAAAATAGAACTTTGCACATCATTAAAGTTACCTTTGTGAAGTGATTAGTTAATGCCACTATCAAGTAAAGCCTCTACGCTCTTCAACAGAGTATGGCTTTTTACAGTTGTATGAAAGTTTGGCCACATTACAAACCCAATTCCAAAAAAGTTAGGCCAGTGTGTGAAATGTAAATAAAAACAGAAAATACACTTTGACAGGTATTTAAACAAAAGCAATAAAAAAACGATTTTTAAAGATTTTTAATGTTTTATCATATCATCTTCATTGTTTTTCGTAAATATATGCTCATTCTGAAATGGATGCCTGTAACACATTTCAAAAAAGTAGGAATAGGGCAATTTAAGACTAGGAACACATTTCAAAAGAGGTGATATAATCACGCTTAGGTGTAAAAGGAGAATCCAGGAGAGGCCTAGTCCTTTGCATAAGCAAGTAATCCAACTGTTTAATAACAACATTCCTTAATGAGTATTTCCATCAATGAGCACAAGGATTTTAGGTATTTCACCCTCTATGTTGCTTAATACTGTTAAAAGATTCAGGGAAACCCTAAAAATATCTGTGTGCAAAACATGCTTCTGTGAAGGATTTCACCACCTGGGCTCCTTTGATGAACCAAAGTGTGTATATATATCTTACTGTATACAGTAGTGTTCTGCTACAGGCTGGCACTGGTGCCTGATACTTTGGAGACATGGCTATGCAGATGACTACATGCAATGTCTTTTGCTTTGTGCACGCCCTCCAGCAAAGAGACTAATTGTTGTTTATGTTGGCAGCTATTCGTTTAGGTTGTGTTTACACGTTGTTTGTGCTGTTTAGTGTCGGGGGTTGTGGGTTTTGTGTGTTGAGTGGGGGTCACTGTCAGGCTGAAGTGTGTGGCTACTGGTGACCACTCATCCGAGGTCGGTGTCTTGTATGCGTCCCTTCCTGCCGGTGTGTTCAGTAAAGCAGAATCATGGCCACCCCTGTGTATCTTTTTCTGCTGATGTTACAATACTAAGGCTTATTATTCAGTAACAACAGGGACCTCAATACAAACTGGTTGAGCTATTCTCAGGTTATAGAAGTGTGTAATAAAACTCTGGTGCTGCTTTTATAACAGTTAATTGAATACAGCTCTGACTCCCTCCTGTAATGATCTGGTCTCTGATCTAAACACTAGATTAAAGGAAACTCTTGACATTCTCGTTCCAGTCAAATGGAAGCAAAAAACTTGCTTACTCATAAAAATGAAATATACCAGCTTAAGAGAAATTGTCATAAATCAGTGCACATATAGAGGAAATCTAAACATCTTCACTCTCCTCTGACCCAAGACCAAAATACATTTTTTGTCACATAAATATAAAGATTATATTCAGTCTGTTACTCCACAGCCTGGACAATAGGGATAAAGATAACACACCCATCATCAAAAATCATGTTGTCCCAATATAAACCTGAAAATGAAAAGACCCTAGTTCTCAGAAATCATGTGATCCTGTCATAAACAAGTTGGAAAAAAAAGACCCCAGCTCTGAGAAATCACATGGTCTGTTCTTATTTCCTGAGCTGCACATCCCTGGGTTAGACTTCTAATAGTAACCACCACTGCTGTTCTGCAGAAGCCTTGTCTGATTGCTTGGTTTTGTTTGCTTGAGATATTGAATCGTTTATGTTTGGAGCCAAATACTACTAGAGAATAACGGACATCCACATTTTACACCTGCAGGACAAGCATCACAAAGGTAAGTTAAACCTGCAGTCAGAATAAACAGTGTTTGTTTAATGTAGTTTAATAGTACTGATACTGTTTAATCCATGCTTTTCAAATGGAAGGATTGTAATTAGACAGTTCATCATAGATTTAAAACTGTTATGATTCCCTGCCTAATCTATACTTCAATAAAAAGGATGCAAAGACTTCGTCTTGAAAAGATTGTGAGTGCTGTTGATTAATATGTTTCTTTTTCTCTGTTTCTCCATTTCTACTCTGCATTATGTAATGTCTATTGTGTAATTTGTGATTTTGAGGACTAAACAAAAGTTTAAAAAATTGCCAGTGGTGTTGGAAACTGGGATATACAAGATTTCCCATGTGTAAATTGCGTTCAACTGGTTGACAAAGTCATATTTACAACTGGCAAACTCAGGATTCTAGATGATACACAAGCTTACAAGCTGTGATGTATATTGCACCTTTTACACAAGTGAAAAACTCTGAACTTGCAGTGAAAAAATTATAGTAATTACTCACATACATACATATATATATATATATATATATATATATATATATATATATATATATATATATATATATATATACTCCACATGGTGCACATTTTTGTGATCAAGCACACCTGATTTAAGTTAACTTTATGTCCATTTTCATTTATGGCATTTGGCAGACGCTCTTATCCAGAGCGTCTTACAATTTGATCATTTTATGCAGGTAGGCGAATGTAGAGTCTTGCCCAAGGACTCTTATTGCTTACCCAGGCATGGACTAAACACCAGTCTACAGCGTAGAAGGCAGAGGTGTTGCCCACTATACTATACCAACCATTTCCACAGTTGTTTATTCTAAATGGTCTATTTGTAAAGTGGGTTGAGTAAATAAATCTAAATCTAATGAAGTCTATTACTATTTTACCTCATGATGTACACAAATGACATGAATTTAACTCTAGTAAAACGCTAACTGAAGACCAAATGCAGCCCTAATATATTTCTTGTTCATTTTGTTCATTTGTTTTGCTTTGTTATGGTGATGTTATGGGATGGAATCCAGTTACACAGAGGTCCTTGAACTTTTTAAACCGAGGACCCAAATGTGAGAATTGATGACAAACTGGCAGAAAACTGGTCTCAGTGGTGCAGAATTACTGGTTATATGTTTTGTGGATGTGTTCATATACAAACAACAGTGTTGCATTCAAGTTGTTAGTCAGACATTGGTGTTTGTGCTTGATTAAAAGCTGTCATCCGCTCCTCCTCTTTCCACTTCTTATTTCTCCTGCCCATCATATCAGCTCTGTTGTTTCAAAGATTTGTTTACACCTCAGTGACTGAATCATGCAGAAATCATGCAGAATTCATGCGAAAATCTGTGGAATTCCCCTTTCTAAACTTCACATTGCCTTTTTGGGAGGAATAATAAAGT
The DNA here is from genome assembly GCF_904425465.1 of Colossoma macropomum. NCBI lineage: Eukaryota > Metazoa > Chordata > Actinopteri > Characiformes > Serrasalmidae > Colossoma > Colossoma macropomum. The sequence continues at coordinate 8,555,486 of NW_023494796.1, read as the reverse complement.
GATCCATATTTAAACAGCTAACTAGCTCACTTAAAGCTGTTTTTAAAAACAAGCTCTTGCTGAAGACCAAGATGCGATCAGGGAGCCTCATGAGAAAGTTGACTGCCCCCTTGTGGTGGAATTAAAACTTTGCAGTATTTTTATCATCTATAGTTCCATTTATAGCCCATGTGTCAAACAAAAGGCCTGCAGGCCAGAAGACATAATGTCTGACTCTCCTTCCTCAACAACAGTCTATGGGACAGCGGTTACACCTCAATTCTACACAGTTCTGCACAATTCTACACCAGTCATTTCACCAAAATGCATTTTAGCCGCAGTTCAACCAACATGCACACTTAACATCAGCTCAGCAACTGAGAAATTGAGCCCAAGTATTAATGAACTTGCAGCAAAGAAAGGATGCTCGGTGTCTAGTTCAAGCAAATAGGTAGGGTTAAAAGACTGAGCACCTGCAGACATTTAAAGTGTCCACGTAATATTTTAAGGTGTACTACAAGTGAATAAACAATGGCCAGTTGGAGTTACAGCACAACAATAATTAAAAATGAAATAAAAACTTGAATTGAATCTGACACCTGACTGTCATCTAACAGAAACAGTAATAAATGTTTGTTGCTACATTGTGATTATGTATTCATGTTCTACACTGATAATGAAGATTCATTTGATTTCAGTTTGATTTCTGTGTTTAATTCAACAAAACTTCACCTGTAGACGCTTTAATTTGATGCATATCTTTGATGTCACACTGTAATGATGCATATTTATATGTATGGCTTTATAAGAGAAGACGGAATATGAACAAACATTTGGTAGATGGCAGATATGCAGAAAAATAACACCCTATTAGACCATTTAATAAAGCTAGACCATGAATAAAAGAAAGGCTGATCTGTGATTTGTTTCTGTTTTTAGAGTCTCAAACATGTTTAAACTGCTACAACTTTCAATAGTTCTCAAGCATATAAGGGATACCCACTGGAACTTGATACTTAACACTCCACCCAATATGACACATGAAAAGGAAATAAACAAATTAATAAACACATTTTGCAATCTACACACACACACACACACACACACACACACACACACACACACACACACATACATATGTACTGTATATACACTACACCTTTTCTAGTCTAGGATTAAACTTCTCTTTAATGTGCAATTACAGTATAAACAAAATCCCGGCTTTTCTCCACACAGCTACTTCATATGGACTAATAAAGACATCCTTTACAAGAACAGAGCAGTATTTATAAAAAGCTGGTTTGACAACAATATTCTGTTGGTGGCTCGGTTACTGAACTAGGAGAGACTTCTTTAAATGATCATGAATTTCTCTTATAATTTCCCTGTAACTACAAAATAATTTGCAATGGGTTTTGATGCAATCTCATCTGGAATTTTTAATGCTAAACAAATCCATACAGTTACCCAAGACTGATCTATGCAGCTCTGCTTTCTTTAACCCAGCCGTCAAAAAAATAACAGACAAATACACTCTGTTTGTGATGTTTGAAATGGGAGCAAGAATAATTTGTCATTAATTCATAGATTTTTCTTGTTAAATTCTATAATCACAAATGCAAATATAGTACAAAAAGGCCTTTTTTCCTCAGTCTACATTTTGGATTTCAAATTTTAAGGCAACTGAAAATTCTCAGAAGAAAAAGTCTATAAAACTCCACGGTACATACAGTGTTTTCACTTAATAAATATATGTCACTTCTCTTCTCCCCCTCCTAGCAAGCTGTTTCCCTGTATTTCTTTGTTGTCCTTATGTCCTCATGCATCTTTGTATCGTTGTAACTACTATCGAATTTTTAAAAAATGAATACAAGAGCCGTCATGTAGGAATATTTCTGAGAATGCAGTCACATGGTTTTGGTGAGCAGGAGACTTACAAATTAAAACAGCACAAATATTTCCTTTAATGATACAAACGAGACCATTTTGGTAGTTGATGGGGTGCTGAGTGACATCACTTATTAAAAAATTATTCTTTTGCCAATAACTTATAGAAAAAGAAAACTCAAAATGGTGCCAGCACAAATGATGACTCTTATAGCCCAAACCAATACAAACGCGGCACAAATGAATAGAAATGTTTTTATTCCTTTTCTGGTCACACAGAGGTCATGTAGTACCCCCTAGTGGTCACAAAAGCAGTTTTCCATTCGTCCTCCTCCCTTATTCTGATAAGGTTATAAGCGCTTTAGTAAACTCGAAGCCCTCTTTAACTGTTTAAGGGCCACAGGAAATTTTACCATGACCAAATTTAAGCCTCTGGAATGTACACAGGGGCACAGAACTCCATCCTTCTTTTCAATAAAGCAGAAGCTAGCTGAGGAAGACAGTTCTCAGCATTAGAGGGGGTTGAATCTGAGCCAGGGAAATGTAGCTCCACTTGCTCATGTCACTCAGCAGTTTCAAACTTTTAATCTCTAACCACTTTCCCTTTGACCAAAAATACTACTGCTACTAAAAGAAAAGTACGCTAACAGTAGAGTGACAATAATTCATTAAAAAAGTATGAATGAAAAAATGTGCGGGCCTGTGATGAGTGGAGGTGAAACGCTTTCCCAACAGTAATGTAATGAGATTTATAAGCCTATATATGTGAGTGTGTTTGTGACAGCCTGTGAAGTTACTTCAAACCTATAAACTAGTTGGCTTGTCAGCTAGGTTAAGCTAATGTTAGTGTTAGCTTAACCCCTTTTCTTTGCCAATATTACTGCTAGTACTTCTAGATTTTTTCAAGTGTAGAATTCTGTTACAGGAGCGACAGATTCTTTACTTCTTTGTGATTGCTCATATCTCTCACCTTAGAGTTTTACAATTTTACATTAGACCAAAACAAACCTAAAATGACAACAGAGCCTATCAAACTTCTGTTCCTATGCTGACAGATGCTGTACAGACTAAACATTTCCACTGCGGTTCTAGAAGTGACTCATTACTTCAATACACTGTACAACATTATTCATTTGTTAAACTTACTAATGCAAATCTAGTAACATGTTAACACTATTTTTTGTACACTGCCTTAGTAACTTGGTAAATAAATTTATTTGGACACAGACTGAAGAGTCTTCTGCCCAAAAAGCTTCCCAGCATTCTTAGCGGTTTGGCTGGTTGAAGCCATTTGTTCATTACAGTATGAAACAATCCATTTAAATAATAGAGTTGTTTCAATATATCACTGCTGTCAGAACAAAATCTTGCATTTCCAAAATAACTTTACAGGAGGAGGAAAAAACTGATTTATATTAAAAATAAAGCATATGTAACCAGACTTTTTTCAGTCATTTTCATCATGAAATTTACAAATAATGTCAAGCACAACACACATTTTCAAATGATGTCAAAAACTGAAAACGACAAAAATGGAGATACAAGATTTTGTTACGACAGCAACAACATACAAATAACTTACACAGGGACGAGTATTTGTAGCAAAGCATAAGGAATGATGTAGTTTATTCATATCATGACATTTTTGTGCATTACTGTAGCACAGAAGAGGCGTGACCAAAAATAATATTTGTACCAGTAACACACTTTATTAAGTTTCTTTACACTTAAATGGACGTGCAGGGGAAATGTAAATAAATGAAGGGTAGATAAGGGCACATTCAAAACAGTAAATAAGCTGGCACCATTACTCAAAAGCAAGCCCTGAGTGCCACAATGTAATAGAAAGAAACTAGTTAACAGAAGTCAACCCACTCACATAAATGTGACTCTGCATAACAAAAAATACTCAGAAAACTTTGGTAATTCAGACAATTTTACTGAAATAAACTGTGTTATTAAGGGTAATTAAATGAGAGGTTAACCTGACTAATCTAATTCAAGCTAATCCTACTTGCTGTTGAAGTGTCGATTGGTGGAAAACAGTAACTATAACTCAAATACACTGTAAAAAATAATACCCCATATGTACTCCATAAAATTAAACAACAGATTACATACAGTATTAAGTAAATATTACTAGGTTTGGTTTTGAGTTAAAAACAACTCATTGTAACCATTTAACATTATGCATTCAATAAGAGTAGGAGTTAAAACAAAACATGACAAATTTAACTAAAAAAGTACTTGATAATATTTTTTTGATTTGAAGGACAAACCAGAAATAGTACTAATTACATAACATTGACTGTACTTTATGTGACTGGGTTAAAATGTCAGCTCATTTGTTTGATCATTCAGTACAGTCAAGTAAATTAAAATATTTTTAATTTTCATTTTATATATGACTTTACATAACTTTTATATGACTTTAAACAGACAAGCAATCCAAAAGAAATGGAATGTAATCAGATTATGTTACTTTAGTACTCATCTGGATCATAACACCATTTCCAACAAAGTTGGGACGCTGTGCAAAATGTAAATAAAAACAGAATAAAATGAAGTGCAAATCATTCAAACCCTATATTTAATTGACAGTAGAACAAGGGCAAAATTTCAATTATTGAAACTGAAAAATTGTATTTTTTTTAATACATGCCCATTTTGAATTTGATGCCAGCAACATGTTAGACGTATACATAGATGTCATGCAGACACAGCAGTAAGCTTTTTCTCTAGATTTGTCAAAGTAAATATATCTGCTAGACCTACTAAACTAGCTAGCTATTGCTAACAAACTATGGGAACTGCATTTCCCATGAGCCTGTATGCAGGGACAAAAACATGTGAGGGAAAATATAGAGTTAAACCAAGTATCCTCTCTGTTTAAACCACATTTGTTTAAAACAACATGACTTATGAAAATATATATTTTCAGTCTAAATTTAATGAACCAAAAATTAAAAATAAATAAATAAATGGCAATGAATTTTTTAGCCTCTACAAATATCGAAAAGGACGTTACCCCCGATCCATTTTGAATATTTTATCTGTCCTATAGCTGTCAAACGCAGTTCATTAAAGAGTTTTGCTTTGACAGCAAAGATACAACAATTTTGAGAAGCTTTTCAAACATTTTGCCGTGTTGAATACAGTATATTTATATTCAGTCATGTTGTAACAGGTTCTGCTAAGGGAAATGAGGTGATGTAAGGGGCCCATGCAGTAAGTTTTCAGTGAGCCCAAAAGAAACTTAAGAGCTGTAATTATTATCATAACACTGAAATTGTGGTCTGAAATTGTTCAACAGATCACTGATCACCCATAACTTCAGAGATCTTTGGCAAACGAACACAATCATCATGGCTTACAGGTGAGTAAAAATGCATTTAAGCTTTTTTGATGAGTCATCAGTAGGGATGTAATGATACACAAATTTCATGATTTGGTACATTTTGCCATTTTTCCTCATGATATTTTGATGCAGATGTAGAAAAAATTCTAACATGACTTCAACGTTTATTTTTGTATTTTATTTAGTTTTTTTTATTTTTAGTCATTTTTGAAGATATAAAATGAATAAAAAGAGCAAAGAAAAGTGCAATATCTATATAAAGTAAACAAAATGTCAGCACAAAACTTTATTTCCCAGCAACTTTATTTTTTGGTATAGCCATTACAGCCAAAATGTCTGACTGGTTTTGCGTATTCCCTTAGAACAGGGGTCGGCAACCCAACTGTTGAGAAGAGCCATTTTGTCCTCTCAACAAAAATCGAACCACCTTGGGAGCCACAACATTTTATGTCCATTTTTCTTGTAAAATGTCTCTCAACGTTCAATTAATTTTTTTTCTACAAGTCCAGCTTCTTTTTTCGAATTTTCCTGTGCCACCTTAAATGGCTCCTGAGACGCCAGAATGTAACTGCTGCACCATTTAAGGTGGAACGGGACAGTTCGAAGAAGAAGCTGATTTCAGTCATAGCATAGGAGTGCTCCACAAAACAAGCTAACTGAGTAAACTAAATCTATTTCAATAAGTCTGAATCATTTTGCCAATTTTTGGTCCCATGAAAGAAGCTAATGTTAAGCCTCCTCAGTTATTAGGGCAACATATGCTTTTGGATGAACCAGCTGCATGCCAGGCTGAAGCTGAAGCTTATCTTAATTTGATAGATTCTATTGGATAAACGATGTAACATCATAGACTCACTGGGTTAAAACATTACCAATATATTGCTTTGATTAATCCAGGTTTCGATATTCAGACTATAGTAAATTCAGGCTTAGATACTCAGGCCGTGAGTAATCCAGGTTTACGATCTCAGGCTGTGATTAAATCAGGTTTAGATACTCGGGTTGTGATTATTTTAGGGTTAGATAATCAGGCTGTGATTAATCCAGGTTTAGATACTCAGGCTATGATTAATCCAGGTTTAGATACTCAGGCTATGATTAATCCCTGTTTAGATTCTCAAGCGGTGATTAATCCAGGTGTAGATACTCAGACTGTGAATAATCCAGGTTTACAAACTCAGGCTGTGATTAATCCAGATGTAGTATACTCAGGCTGTGATTAATCCAGGTTTAGATACTCAGACTGTGAATAATCCAGGTTTACGATATCAGGCTGTGATTGATCCAGGTTTAAGATCTCAGGCTGTGATTAATCTAGGTTTAAGATCTCAAGCTGTGATTAATTCAGATTTAGATACACAGGCTATGATTAATTAAGGTATAGGCTTAGATACTCAGGCTGTGATTAATTCAGGTTCAGATACTCAGGCTGTGATTGATCCAGGTTTAGATACCCAGGCTGTGAATAATCCAAGTTTAGATAATCAGGGTGTGAATAATCCAAGTTTAGATACTCAGGCTGTGATTAATCCAGGTTTAGATACTCGGGCTGTGATTAATTCAGGTTCAGATACTCAGACTGTGTTTGATCCAGATTTAGATACCCAGGCTGTGAATAATCCAAGTTCAGATACTCAGACAGCTATTAATCCAGTCCCTGTTGAAAAAAAAAAAAATAACCATTTAAAACAAAACACCAACAAAAAGGGTTTTCTTATGTGTGCATTTAGAATGTCTGCCTCATATGGCCTTTTTTAGCTTTAATCCTTGTGTGTATAGTGCAAATAATTCTTCTATTATTTTTTCTTTTAGCTTTGTTTTACCTAAAGTCCTGTTACTCCAAAGTATTTGGGGTTATAATAATTATGACAATTTCCATTCCAACTAATTCTGTGTTTAGCTGTCTCTGTAAGATGGGGGATTTATTCACTCAGGTTTTCAGTGATAAACTTTTGTTGATTGATTTTGTTTTGTTGATCTGATCTTGCAGGTTAAATGATGCATCATCATCTTTAAATGATTTAATCAGGAAAAGTCAGATGCTCAGTCCAGGCCCACCAGCACTGCACCGTCTTTACACAACAAGAAGTAATCTGGACAAAGATGGCAAGATCAGAAAGTGGACATTTGGACAGAAATATGGAAATCTCCAAAACAAAACAATCCTGATGGTGGGAGAAACTGGAACAGGCAAGACCACTCAGATCAACACCATGGTCAATTACTTTCTGGGGGTGAAGTTTGAGGATAAAGTGTGGTTTGAGGTCACAGAAGAAGAAAAGAGAGACCAAAGAGAATCTCAAACGTCAAAAATCACTGTTTATGAGATAATTTCTGAGGAGAAACTCTCCTCTCTCACCATCATTGACACTCCAGGTTATGGAGACACCAGAGGAATAGATAAGGACACGGAAATCGCTCGAAACTTGCATGAATTATTCCTACATGGTACTGGAGTGAAGGATCTTGATGCTGTGTGTCTTGTACTGAAAGCATCTCAGAACAGAATCTCAGAGTTTCAGCGCTACATTTTTGAAGCAGTTCTGTCCTTATTCGGTAAAGACATAGAGGACATTATAGTGCTGTTTATTACACACTCAGATGGAGGACCACCAACAAATGCCCTGGACGCCATCAAGAAAGAAAAGATCCCCTGCTGTTACGATGATGAGAATGAACCTGTTCATTTCCTTTTTAACAACCGTCAGTCTGAGAAACAGACAAAAAGATATGAGTACGTTTACAAATCATCTTGGGAAATGGCTGCAGGTAGTGTTGGAGAATTTTTTGAATTCCTAAAATCACGACAGAGAAAAAGCTTAACTATGACAGTAAGTGTTCTAAAGGAGCGCATGCAGCTTGAGGCCTGTGTTGAGGGTCTGAAGGAACGAATCAAGTACAAGGAAGCAAAACAGAGTGAACTGACTGAAGTTCAGAAAGCTCTGAAACAGAACAAAGAAATGATTGAGAAGGATGAAAATTTTACTTTCACTGTCACAACAGTTCACAAAGAGAAAATCAATATTACAGGTGCTTCATGGCGGAACCGAAAGGTGACCTCCTGCAAAGAATGTGAGGAGAACTGCCATGAGTATAACTGCTGGACTGCCATAAATGCCAACTGGTGCAAAATTATGGAAGATAATTACTGCACTGTGTGTAACTGCCACTGCTCCACACATGTCAGAGAGGGCAAGAAATATGTGACAAAGTGGAGAGAGGAAAAGGTCACATTCGCAGAACTGAAAAAGAAATATAGTAATACAAAAGAAGTAAATGCTTTTTATGATATATGTGTATTGAAACACGTGGAAACAGAGCATGAACAAATACTCAAAGTGAAAGAAGAGATGACAATTATGGAAAGCAGACTGAAAACACTCCTGGCTGAGAATGAAGAACAGAAGAAGAACCTGGTGAACAATGCCTATGTGACAATCATAAAACTGTCTGAGATTGCGTTAAAATCAGACTCTGCCTTCACCATACAGTACCTTGACTTCCTGATTCCTCGAGTTGAAGAAGCTGGAGCTGCAGAGTGGGCTCAGAGACTGAGGGACATGCAGAGAGCAGCCAGAGAATCAACTAACTCTGCAGTGGGCTATTTAAGGAAAATGAATAAGGGCACTCAGAAAGCTGCAGCCAAAGAATCAACTAGCTATGCAGGGGAGTTTTCAAGTAGCAGGAATGAAGACACTACAGCTACAGAAGTAACGTCCTATGAAGTGGGGCATGTGAGGAGGATGAAGAATTTCTTTAGTGAAAATTTTCAGAATACCTTTTGATTATAAAACATACCATCTCAAAAATAAATCATGTGCAGCATTGGACTAGCACACTCGTTTAGGCAGACTCTTTGTAAACTTACAAAGTTCTTGTTACAGCATGAGTAGATTGATTAAATCAAAGTCACAAGTTGATTTCTCAGCATTGCAAAGCTCTTTTATTTTTAAATTATACTTTTACTTTAAGTATATTTAGTAGTAAAGGAATGATTCGCTATTCTGCTGTTTTTTATTATTCAGTTACATTTTAATCAAAGACATTTCAAGAGCACACTGAGGTCTGGACCTCGTAGTTTCAGAAGGGTTTTTTCTTCACAGGTATCACAGACCTATCAAATGGGCATAAATCACTCTTATTTATACATTTGTTTATAAAAGCTGTGTGGTCCAAGGGTGATTAACCTTGCATATTATCATTGAACAGAGGAATGTGGTACCTTCAGGTATCTCGAAATTGCTCCCAAGGATTTACCATACTTGTGGAGGACCACAGTTTTTCTGATTTCTGACTGTTTCATTTGATTTTCCTGTGATGTCAAGCAAAGAGGCAAGTAGTTCTTGAAGGCAGACCTTAAAATACTGTCAAATTAGCTCAAATGATGTCAATTAGCCTATCAGAGGCTTCTAAAGCCTTGATATAATTTTCTGGAATTTTCCAAGCTATTTAAAGGCACCGTCAACTTGGTGTATGTAAACTTTTGACCCACTGGAATTTGTATATAGTGAATTATAAGTGAAATAATCTGTTTGTAAACATTTATTGGAAAATTGCTTGTGTCATGTACGAAGTAGATATTCTATACAACTTGTTAACACAGAATGACATGGAATCTGTGGAGGGGATAAATATGAGTTGTAATGATTTCAGCCTAAGTCTATGTACATTTGTGACTTCAACTATATATATTTTATATGCTGTATCCTCTGTGTTTATGCTTTCTTCCTGGGTTTTCAGAAATTAGTGTATGTGACTGTGAATGTGGTAGAATAAGCAGTAGAGGTTTCGGATCAAATCGGCCAAACCCACTGTCCTTAGAATAGCAGCCTGTACCTTTATATTACTGTCACTGGTACATAACCTTGACTAGATTTATTACAGGAGAGCCAGTTTGGGCCAGTCCAGGATAAAAATACTCTCTATAATCTGTATGTTCTCCTGCCTACAGCTGGGAGAAAGAGAACGTATAAAACAACTGCAATAAATCTGTAATAAAGCCAGCTTTCTCGTCAGAATGCATGACTCTGTCTAGTGTATTCCCAATGACTTCAAAGTTTTGTTCAACATCTTTATCAACATTGAACAGAATCTATAAAGTATTTCTGTTTCTAGTAAAGTGGCAACTGAGTAGAAGTACAAGGAAGGTGTTTTCAAGAAAGTGGCTGGTGAGTCAAAGTACAAAGTAGGTGTTTCTAATAAAGTGGCCAGTGAGTGAAAGTACAAAGCAGAGCAGAACACCACCCGCAAACTTCCCTTTTTAGGATGATGTACACCATGGTGTGGTATGTACTACTTTTTACCACTGTCCAATTTCAGCTGCTTCTGTGGCCCAAGTTCAGCATGTCCACTTGATAAAACAACATCCATGAATCCTGAAAAAAGTTTTTGAGGAACTTCCTCAGGTGACAAAGCTCACTGCTCAGCTAGAGGTGATGATTATTTGGCATGCTAGGATCATCTTTCTTGAATGTGGTGACGTAGTTCCTGTTTTTTGAAGTTGCTGGTGTGATTGATCTTAGTGTGGCGTTTGCTCCAGCTCCTACAGCACCTGCATCAACCTCAAGTTTAAAGGATTTAGAAAAATCAGGTGCAGCAAACACCTGGGTGTCACACAGACCGGCTTTCACTCTGTCCAAAGCATGCTGACAATCAGAGCTCCAAATAAAGGATTTGGATGGGCTGAGCAAAGTAGTAAGGGATGAGACGACAGTAGAGCAGCTTTTACAAAAATTACAATAATACCCAGCCATATCAAGAAACGTGCGCAACTCATGACGAGTTGAGGAAGTAGGAAAATCTAAAACGGCAGCAATCTTAGCATCTAATGGCCGCACTTGTCCATGTCCTACTTGTTTGCCAAGATATGCCACTGCAGCATGAGCAAACTCAAACATGGCCAAATTAAGCTTCAAAGAAGCGTGTGCTAGTCTTTCAAAAACTGTTTTTAACACGTTCAAATGAGCAGGCCAGTCCATGGTATAAACAACAAGATCATCTAGATAAGCTGAACAATTTGGAAATCCTGACATCACAGCATATTAGTCTCTGGAAAGTAGCATGAGCATGCTTGAGCCCAAGGGCCATAACGGTATACTGAAAAAAAGAGTCTGGAGTGACAAAAGCTGAAATCTCTGATGCATGAGGAGTTAACGGCACTTGCCAGTAACCCTTAAGCAACTCTAATTTAGAAACAAAACGAGCTGAGCCAACATTGTCTATAAAATCTTCCATCATGGGCAAAGGATATGAATCAGGGACTGTAACAGCAAACAGTGTGAACTCCATGGGCTACTAGGCTTGGCTAAGCTATTCTCTAAGAGATACACAACCTCTTTTTTCATAGCTGCTCTTTTAGCTGCATTAACACAGTAGGAATGCTGTTTAATGGGAGTAGACGTTGTAACTTGTATGTCATGCTGTAAGCATTGGTCTGAAAAGGGACATCTTGGAAAATAGAGGGAAATTCATGAATCAAATGTTCAATGTCTGTCTTTTGGTGGTCAGGTAAGGGGACTAAAGGAGAAGAGAGGTTTGGAAGTATGTCAGAATTTGGAAGCCCACTTGAAGTGTGTGGAACATTTCCCAACACTAGTCCGTCTGGATAATCAGCAGACTGATCACTAATATCTGAAACAGTCAACACAGAAACAGTGTCATTCTTAGAAGACTTCCTGGGCTGAAATTTCCTAGGGACTGCCCTCTTCTCAAAATTGTGCTTCGTACAAGCTTTGTAATCTAAATTATTATGTTCTTTATCAACTTCAGCTAAGAACTCTTTAAGAACTTTTAAAGGACCCCAAACAGAATGTTCAAAGACTAACTGAGAAGGACTGAATCCTAGGGATTCTTGGAAAGCTTTGCATACAGCAGATAACACAAGGGGCACACCATCATCTTAATCTTTTCCTCTATCTAAGCAGTACTTTCTAAGCATAGACTTCAAAGACTGGTGAGATCTCTCTCAAGGGCTCCTTGAGACTCAGGGTGACTAGAAACTTGGTGAGCTATGTTCAAAGTTTTCATCACTTGTACAAACAGCTTGGACAGAAAGTTAATACCTTGATCTGTCTTTATAGCCTTAGGCAAACCAAAAGTAGGAAAGAATCTGATGAGAGCTTTAACCATAACAGGAGAAGTAAATAGCTTCTGGAAATCAAGTACCTGCACACATCATTATCAACAAATGCATTACCAACTGATTTCCAGACTTAGTTTTGGGCATAGGGCCAACACAGTCAACTAGTACAGGTTCAAAAGGTTCTCCTATTACGGGAATAGGATGAAGAGGGGCTGGAGGAATAATCTGATTAGGTTTTCCAGTACACTGGCATGTATGGCAGGACTGACAAAACTGTACAAGATCCTTCCTAAGAGCATGAGAAAATGTTTTAGTAATACTCAAATGCCCTGACCTGGGGTGATCATGAGCTACCTGTAGTACATGCTGTCTGTAAACACATGGAATTACAATTTGACAGACACTATCTATGTCCGTGTCATTGTGGGAAGACCACTTGCGCATTAAAATACCTGCATGTAAGAAAAATGCAACTTGCGAAAAGTGTGGGGTACTCCCTGGAGAGTTCTTCTGGCAAAGAGGACTCAACAACTTTGTTCAACACTTCTAAAACTTGTAAGACCTTACCCCCAGCTATGTCATCATCCATGATGAACATAATGCCTTCCACAGGCAAAGACTCACAAACCCCTACTCTAAACAACCCAGTAGCTAAACCAGAGCACAGTGACACATAGTGAAGAGGAACCGTAACAAAGTGCATGGCTATTCCTTTACAAATGACGTGAGTGCAACAATATGACTGGTCTGAGGAGGGTAAAACTCCAGCTAGAAGAAATTACTGGGTAGCTCCAGTATCACAAAGGATTCTGCTCCTCAACTACCAAAGAAACAGTACCTTGCATCACAAAGGGCTGGTAACTAGCATCAGGGGACTTAGTCTCAGCCTCACAAGCAACAGGAACAGGATTGACTGTCGTAACCAAAGCAATGCTTCGGCTCTGGCTGGGACCTTGCTTTGACTTTTCCTGTTTTCTTTTCAAAGCTGGGCAATTTGCAATTATATGGTCTGGTTTGTGGCAATAAAAACAGAAAGAGGAAGGAGGAGAGCTCGACCGACCACAGGGACTTAGGCTGACAGTCTGCAGGCACAGGGAGTTCTACTCTAGTTTGTTTTTGTGTGTCTATACCCTAAGACCTTTTTTCATTAACAGCTGAAGTGCACTGTTTTGTCATAATAAAATATACCAGTCTTGCTTGAAATGTGGACACATCTTTCCAAACTGTAAAAATATGATTTTTATCACGTTCAGTTCCGCCTCTGTAGCGCCCCTCTGGTTCAACTCTGCTATAGGCCCGGATGACTTTGGTACGAAGACACGTCACAGAACGCAAATCAGTCAACCAACGTTACCACCTGTGATGCCCTACTCGTACTGCACTCAGAAATATGAAAGCATAGGAGCCTAGAGCGAGGAGATAACCACACTCATGCGCTGAACTAAATACCCACAAGGCTGCGATATGCCAGATGTCTGTAACAGTCTGTGACCTCGATGTCAAACTGAATAAAAACTTAGTGTTCAAAGAAATCCACTTTATTCATTTGGAATTCAAATCAGGACTCAGGTTATATCAAATATGGACCTGCTGAACAGATTTAGAAGCTAGAATTAGAAGCTAGCTGTCATGGTTTTAGGGAATGTTCTACCATTAAGACACCTCTGCCGCTCACTGCTAATCATTTTCTGGCACTACATTAATACTTTGGTGGCTTGAGTCTGTGGCTTATACTGGTGCCCCTCCCATTTTTAAGCATTTTTCAAATTCAGCCAGGGGTGGAGTTAGCTGAAAATGGGGTATAGTTACTCTTTAGATTTTTCAAGCAGGATCAACTCACGTAAAGATTCGACGCCAGTGGTTTTATTTGCATGACACCATTTCTCTAACAAAGTCTCTTTCTTTCTAGCAAACACAATAAAGGTTTGTGAAGAAGTTTTCTTAAAGTTTCTGAACTTTTGTCTATATGCCTCAGGCACTAACTCGTAAGCATGAAGTATAGCTGCTTTCACCACCTCTGAAGACAATCCTGTAAAGGCAAAGATGATCAAACCTCTTGTGCTTTACCTATGAGCTTACACTGGAGAAGAAGGGCCCAGACATCCTTAGGCTAGTTCGAAGCAATAGCGATGTGTTCAAAAACACCAAAATAAGTGTCCACCTCAGCCTCTCTAAAGGGTGGCACTAACACAGTGTGTTTACTCACATCGAATGCAGCAGAAGCAGTAAAAGCTGTAGCAGAGGGAGCAGAATGAGGCATAGGGACAGGCCTTATTGAAGGAAACAGTGAAGAGGATGCTGGGGAAAGAGGAGGAGAGAGGAGACTATCCGGTTTAGAAGCGGCCTGGGAAGTGATCCTCATCACTTCTAGATCCTGCTCCCGTTGCTGAATTTCCTGCTCCACCTCCAGTTCCATCTTGCGCAGCATTAATTTCAGCTCCATCTCCACTTCTTGTGCGTTTCCTTGTGCCTTTATTTGGAGTCGTGCTATATACACCTTGGCATGGGCATCCTCCCTTGATCCTGCAGATGAAGAGGGAGACAGAGGATCAAAACACGGTAATGTAGCTCTGGCTTCAACCTCAGGTCCAGCACAGGAGGAGTTGTTTCAGTTCTCCCAGCATCGCCAGCCATAGTGGTGTCAGTGGGTGGTGAAAACTCTAAGTCAACTAACTCAACTAACCTATCAAAAACCTTACTTCTAATTTCCTATTTAAGCAAGCCCTTAGAGACCTCCACCCCATAGCGAGTCGCTATCTCTAGCAAAGCATCCTTTCGACACTCCTCTGAAACCTTAAGAGGGAAGCAATTAAAACTTGTAAGTCAAAACTTGCCATACCTCATGCACGGTCACCAGCATCAGCATGACATAAAAATTCACAACAGACAGGATACAGTTATCCCAGACGAGCCCCCAGTTTTTACATCCCCACTAAAGAGCTACAGTCTAGGGCAATAACCAATTATTTTGTTTAATTGGTTAATTTTAACAAATTACCTAGATAGATTGATGTAGATTGGTGAGTGTCAAGTGACTGGCAGGAGAGGAGGGATATGGCAAAACAATAGATTTTATTTAAGACAATGACTATGCACAATGGTGTAGGACTAACAAGCACAAACAGACATAAACAGGCAGTACAACACACCAGTATTGGGGCTGAGCTAATCTTCCTTCTGAAAGAGAACCTGGATGGTGCCAAAGAAATGAGCAGAACAAAACAAAAAACTACCTTAAGCTGTATTGTTTTTTAAGTCTAGCCTAAGTACCAACACAGAAAGCAAAACTAGCTAACTACACTAGGCTAACCTTCCCAAAAATACAGGGAAATACATTTCAATCATGCCGTCAGCACTCCCCAAATTTCACCAATATGTGGACTTTGCAACCCGGGGGGCTAACGTGCTGGACCTTGTTTACACAAACATCCCCGGCGCGTACAGGGCTGAGCCCCGCCCCCACTGCGCTACTCAGACCACATCTCTGTGATGCTCACTCCAGCATACAGACCACTCATTAGATGTGCCAAACCAGACCAGAAGCAAGTGAGAACCTGGCCACCAGGAGCTATCTCTGCTCTTCAGGACTGTTTTGAGCACACTGACTGGGAGACGTTCAGAGAAGCTGCAACTTCCGGTGACTCCATCAACCTGGAGGAGTATATAGAATCAGTGACTGGCTACATCAGCAAGTGCACTGATGTCGTTACTGTCTCCAAACTCACAACTCACCCCAACCAGAAACCATGGATGACTGCACAGGTGCTGCTGAGGGCCCATGACAAGGCTTTCAAGTCAGGGGATAAAGCAAGCCCCAGGATAGAAGAGCCAAGCTTTCCCGGGCCATTAGAGAGGCAAAGCGCGCTTACTCAAAGAAAATCCATGAACATTTTCAAGACACTGCTGTCACACGGCGCATGTGGCAGGGCATCCAGGCCGTCATCAACTACAAGACACCTCCACCTGCTTGTGACAGTGAAGCCTCCCTTCCAGATGTGCTTAATAAATTCTATGCTCAGTTTGAAGCACAGAACGGCACGACGGTGAGGAAAACCACACCTCCTCCAAGTGAACAGGTACTGTGTCTGTCCACTGCTGATGTGCGGAGAACTCTACACAGTGTCAACCCACGAAAAGCCCCAGGATCTGGCAGCAAAACGGGCAGAGTGCATCCCTATGCCGACAAAGTCTCCAGTGTCCTGTCTCAATGACAACCGTCCCGTTGCACTCACTCCCATCATCATGAAATCATGAAATACTTCAAATACGTGTTTTTTTAATGAAGTTCAATAGTACTTTTAAATTATTTTCATGTGTAGTTCACTACTCTTTGTGTGCACCACTATGTCTGTCACACACTCCTTTGGTCCCTCACAGGTTCTTTGTTAAAGAAAACAGTTCTAAAAAGAACCATGAACACTCAAAGAACACTTTGCATTATTAAAGGGTTTATCGCATCAGGAAATGGTTCTTTAGATTGATGGAGGATGTTCTGTAGATGGTTCTGTATAGAAACTTTTTGAAAAGGGTTCTATAGAGCACCCAAAAGGGTTCTCCTGTTGTTACAAGCTTGACATCATAACAATAGAAAAACCCTTTATAGAACCATCTACAGCACATTCTTAAGAACACTTTCATGATGCAAAGAGCACTTCAACCATGCAAAGGATTCATTGAGTGTTTTTAGAACTATTTTCTAACCCTTGAAGAACCATCCTTTTTGAGAGTGTGGTTATCTGTGTACCATGGATTTTGTTCGAAGGGTTAAAAAAAATAATGAAAACTTAATATACAGCCATAAACTGCTAACATGCTGTCGTTAAAAGGCTGCATTACTGTTACCTTTATTCAGTGTTACAGCTTTAAATTAGCTGAAAAATGCATATTGACTTGTTCAAGACTCGAAGATCAGGACTATTGACTTGGGACTTGACTTGAGACTCGCCAGTACTGACTGGGAACTTGAATCGAGACTCAACTCTCTTGATTTGGGACTTGACTCAGGATATGAGTGTCAAGACTTGTTACTTGCAACTCAGTGACATGTTGACAAACACCAGAGGTGAGTTTGGCTTGGACACAAAGACAGCCATGCAGAAAAGTACCTCATCCCCTGTGAAGTATGGTGGTGGATCTGTGATACTGTTGGGCTGTTTTTCTTCCAACGGCCTGGACAATGTATTCAAATTAATAGTATCACAGACTCCATCAAGTACCAGCAGAAATAAAATCAAAACCTGACTGGCTCAGTCAGGAAGTTTAAACTGGGCCATAGTTTGGATCTTCCAGCAGGACAATGATCCAAAGCACACCTCATAAAAAAAATTAAGGTTTTGCCATGGCACATCCCAGTCCTTTGACCTAAACTCCATAGAAAACTTGTGGGATGAGCTGAAGAGGAGAGTCACAGTGTGGTCCTCGGAATCTGAAGGATCTGGAGAGGTTCTGTATGGAGGAAAGGTCTCAGATCCTTTACTATGGGTTCTCCAATCTCATAGTATACTGTTATCTTATATATCTGTATAGATACAGGGAAAATAAGGGTCAATCCTGTGTGAAAAGTTCACTGATAGAAGATCAGTTGATGTAAAATCACAGGGAATATTCAGGCATAAAATGGTTCATTTAAAAAAATATATATATATTCCCAAGCAAATCATCATTAAAGACATAATTAAGAAAGATGTTGCCATTAGTTGGGAAGAGTTGATGCAACAAGTAGTGAATACACTGAAGGTTCAAGAGCTTCCTAAAGTTCTCAGGGACAACATTGTTAAACAACATTCGAATAGAAAAGCCATAGCAAAAACCTTAAAGGTGAAAAAGTCAAAATTAACTGAAATGATTTATTTAACTCTCGACAGTGACCAGCAGAGTTCATTTAGTTTGACAGCATTAATCAGGTGGGCTGAGATTATGCTAACACTGCTTGAGAGAAGATCAAAATGATAGAGCTTACATCTCAACAGAGCACACTGGGTGCAGTTCTTTTCATAGCTAAAGCAATAATTTCACAAGATGTTAACAACAGTGAATATCATGGCTATCAGCTGGTGTATCTCAGGGCGGCTGTGCTTGCTTTCAGGAACCTAGCTAAAAGATATAAGTATCAAGAGAGGACTACAATACTGCTGTCCCCAAGATAAAATATTTTACTTAGTAAATTATGATGGGACATCATTACATTTCACTCAGTTAGAGAGACTCTGCACCTAATCATGTCATCCAAATACGTGTTTGTACAGCAGTGGCAGTTTGGCCAAATCTAGCATCAAACTCCTGTATCTCTCTCTTTTCCAGACGGACTGCAAAGCTTCAAGCCTAAACACTTGGCAAGAGTGTTCTGTTTTCCTTTATGATGGGCTGTAATGAGGCAAAAATATGGCCTCCACAGCTGCATTTAAGTTGGAATGAAAAGCTGGAATAAGAAGTCAACTTCAGTTTCTACCAGCAGAGCAACCATAAATACAAGTTAAGATTGTACTATGAACAGTGGAAGTCATATCAACAGATCAACAGTGTACAGTAACACTGCCGACTTCTCTGAACTCAAGCTCATCTGAAACAGACTGATGCACAGTGGAACTGCGTATTATGGTTTGACGAGTCAAACTTTCAGATTGTTTATGAAAGAATGGATGTTGGGTTCTCTGGGCCAAAGAAGAAAAGGACCATCTAGATTTGTACCAGCGTAAAGCCAGGGTCTGCCATGATTATTAGTGGGTAACTTGCACACTTGTGAAGACACCATTAACACTGGACACATTTTGGAGCAACATATGCTGCTTCTACATGGTGTCATTTTCAGTGGCGTCAATACTTATTTCACCATAGCAACGCCAAACCACATTTTGCACACGTTGCAACAGCAAGCTTTCATCATCAAAGAGAGTGCAGGTGTTAATCTGGCCTTCCTGCAGTCCAAACCATCTTTCACTGGTGTCTTATTAAGCTTGACAACGAAGGCCCTGTAAGGCTGCACAGCTGAAGACTTTTACAATAAAAGAATGGAAAAAAGTTCTGCTTTCTAACCTGGATCAGTTTGTCTTCAGACCCCAAGAGATTATTAGTGTTGTTAAAAGGAAAAGTGAAGTAACTCAGTGGTAAACATGCTCCAGAAATGACTAATCGCTTCATTCTGTTTCTATTAGTATTTTGTACACTGTACAAACTATTTTGAAAACAGGTTTGTATAACTATTTAGTTTACTATCTAAAATGACCAGTGAATGTAAAAGGGTCTTCCGAGTTTTTATATGTAATGTTTATATGTACTGTACAAACTATTTTGGAAACAGGTTTGTATAACCATTTTATTTACTGCCCAAAATGACTTTTTATATGTAATGTTGATGATGGTAAAATGACAGTGAGTCTGAAAAGGTTTCATTGTGGATTACTGTACCTCAGCCCTGCATCTCTCTTTTAAATATTTTAAACCACGAGCTCGTAAAACAACGTCTCTGGCATCAGGCAAACTATTCATAACCATTTCATGTAATAACCATGATGTAGCTTTCAGAGTCAACAGACACTCGGTTGTCTGGTTCCTGACACCACCACTGTGAACAATTCATACTTGGTAAGTTTCTCTAGAACAGAGTTTTTACATCAACTTCTCTGAATGAATTTACACAATTTACAGAAAAATCTGTGGAATTCCCCTTTAAATGATGGGAAGTTATCTACAGTGATACAGAGGTCAGTGGAAAAGCTGAAGATGCAGATTACTGACCTGTATACTGAGGATCTGCTGAATGTGAAGGAGTGGTCTTGTCCCCTTTATCAGCATTTCAGTAATGAACAGCTTGATTTTGAGTTTGTATGTGAGACGTGATTTTGAGGGGAACTGAATCAGATTCAACACCGGCAAACAACCCCAACAGTTTAGTCTTCACCCCTGCAGGCCTGTTTCAGTAACGGTGAGGCCAGAAAACAGTAACAGCGCCGGCTGCTTCACTCCGTGAGGAGCAAAATTAAAGAGAAAATGAGCAGCTCAGTACACGGCCGACCACTCTCTCTGTGTGGGTCTATGTGCGGTACTGCAAAGTTCCACCACAAGGGGGCAGCCAAACTTCTTATGAGGCTCCCTGATCACATTTTGGTTTTCAGCAAGACATTTACCTGTTTTTATTAAACAGCTTAACTGAGCTCTCTGTGAAAACCAGACAACATGATACTATTTGAGGAAAAAGATCTAAAACCAGCAGCCAACACACACACACACACACACACACACACACACACACACACACACACACACACACACTCACACTATCTAAGCCATTTATCCTTCTGTGTTGTGGGGAGTGCTGGAGCCTATCCCAGTGCTCATTGGGCGAAAGGAAAGAAACACGCTGGACAGACCACCAGTCCATCACAGGGACAACTTGAAATAAAACAATGTTAATCTCTGTGAAAATAATTAAAGATACAAGATAACGATATGATAAAAAGTGCTGTAAAGGCTAAGCTAAGTGTGGTGCTAGAGGAGTTCTAAAATCATTCAGCTCCCCTGTTAGCACTGTTCACTGGCTTTTTCATATAAGTTATAATAATGTAATTAGGCTACAAGTTCATAAATCTTTTTACAGCATTTAGCAGACCAACTTATCCAGAGCAACTTCATCATCTTCCACAAGATCTGCATACACAGCAGTAATGTGTGTATCTACACAGGCCTTCACTGAGAGCACAGTAGACTGCTGAAAAACTCCCTAAAAGCAAGAGGAAAAAACTCAAACAAGGAACCCGTCCTCCTCTGGTCGACACCGGATAGCAAAACTATCACAAAAGAGCAAAATGAACAGAGATGAAGGTTTGACCATCAGTATAAGATACAGAAAAGAGGAAAAGCAGGTGAAGCAATGCTATTGATTAAATAGTTTGAGTCTGTGCAGCAGCTTTATCATCAGGAGGGTCAGTGGTGTGCAGGTGAGGTTTACACAGCGTTGTACATGTCAAGTGAAGTCAGTCAGTAGGTTTCTTCATCAGTTACAGCACTGCTTCAGTGCCCAGAAGAGTGTTATATCACCATAGCCTGTGGTTGTCTTTACAGTTGCAGGGACCACCACAACATCTTGATGGTTCTGTAATAACCCCACTTTTTTGTGTGGTTTAATTCAATAATTTCTAACTAATTCTAGAGAAATCTCAGACACTGGATTGCAGAAATAGACCCAAAGCGTATTTTTGCGCTTCACGTGTGCGTTACCGCCACGGTGCTGCGTGATGCGAGCGGCCGGTGTGAAAGGCTACATTGATTAAAACAGGAGCGCAGTTACTGCGTCTGGTGTGAAATAGGCCCAACACTTCCTCTAGTTCAGTGTTTCTCAGCCCTGTTCCTGGAGGCCAACAGTCCTGCACATTTTACTGCTTTAACGTAGCCACTTTAACTCAATAATGAGCTGTTAATGAGCTAAATAGCTGGATCAGGTGTGTTGGAAGCTAGAAAACACTAAGAAGTGCAGGACAGTGGGCCTCCTGGACCAGGGTTAAGAAACACTGACCTATCTGAGTAAGAGAACTCAATGTGTGTTTAATTAAGCAATATAGTATTTAATTAAAACAGGCACTGAAGGACACAGAACATTATGGCAGAATGTAAACAGGCATACAAGCATGGAATATTAAAATATTTGAACTGAAGTTTACAAGGTTTCAATTACAGAAATCCTGCCTTAAACCTCAGTAAAATCAGGCCTTTAGCAGGTTTAAGATAAACTTCAGTTAAACCTGAGATACAACGACATCTAGTGACAGATTTTTAAATGACAACTGGGTTTAGTTTCCGAGCAATGGAGTTTAAATCAACCCACAAATTTCTTAATAATTCTCTGATGACTTGGATCGGGTATGTAATGAGGTAGAATGTTAAACTCTGCAGTGCTGTGGCCCACCAGGACTAGAGTACAACGTGGTCTCAGGAACAGTCTGTGTTTGGTGTCACACCATATTGATCCACTAGAGGGCATCACTGATCAGCTTAAGAGACGACCCAACACTGATTAGTTATGTACACGTTGCTGTTTAATTTACCAGGCAGGCCAAACTAAAAGGCAAGTGTTGCTGATTGTTTGTCCCTGAACTGAATCCAGTATGATCAGTTCTCCAAACCCAACTCTAAAAGTCTGCATAAGAATATCCTGATAAGAGGATAAAGAGACCTGCAGAAATTTTGGAATGAACCATCTACTAACAAAGCTTCTTAGCCACAGTGGAGTAGAACCCCATAATGATTCTGTGAGGACATTAACAAAAGGGTGAAATATGATTAAAACTATAGGAAAAGTTACTTCTGCAGATGAACCATGTGACTCACACATTAAAGTCATCACAGTTTCACATATATGTGGTCAGATTCTCTATCTAACACAATCTCCTTAATTTAGACCAGGCTATTTACTATTACAGTTGGGCACAGAAACTCTGCAGTGACTTCCTGCCAGCAGCAGCATTAAGCTGACAGGCAGTGCATACAGAGTCACTTTTAGAGTTTTCAGAGTCATTAAAGTTAACATCAGTCAGAGCAGAATGGAAATGATGGAGGATATTTATGCAAATTCAGTAATGACTGCAGACAACAGAAGAAATTCAGACAGCAGTGGACATTCATATGAAGACATTTATGCCAATGAGGACAACATAGAAACTCATAACACCAGAAGAAACAAAAAGAACTCCTGTACAGCAACTGCAGAGAATATATACATTAAAACTGCTGAGAAAGTGAACAAAACGTCTCACTCACATACAGCAGATCCTCAGTACAGAGGTAAGTTTATGTCTCTATTGTTTTTTTCACTCACCCATGTATTGCTATGCTAAATAATGCATTAGGCCCTCAGTAAGGAGTTCTCTTTGTTCTTGGAAGGTTTCTCATATCATTGAGTGATCTTTAGTTGAGATTGATTAATATCTCATGACATTGTAACTAGCAGGTTTATCTTGCATTGTATTGTATCACACAAAGGCAATCCAGTATAAAGCAGTTGCTCTGTATCCCACTTAGAAACATCGTACAAGAAAGTGAATATGAGTTTTGATGCCCTGAAACAGATGCAAGTCAGTTCAGTCAGTCAGAAGTAACAAGCACAAGTAAAGAAACACAACAATGAAAGAGGTGAAGTTACTAAATGAACAGCAGCTCTTTATCAAAAATACTAAAAATACTAAAACTATAATGTAACTGTTGAGATGTAAGAAAAGCCATGAAGAGTGGTTTGATGTGAAAAGGCTTATTGTAGATAAACATTTGACTCATTTCTTTACAGTGGTGCTGATAGGAACCAGGAGTCACAATGTCTACAACACAAATATAGCCATTTTATTTACTATCCAAAACCACCTGTTAACCTAAACGTGTCTTCTAAGTTTTTATATGTAATGATGATGCTGATGCATGTACTCCTACGCGAATCACTTTGTTTACAGCTTAATGATTGTTTTATGGAGAAATTGAGAAAAAAAACTGGTGGCGTTCCCCTTTAAAATATATAGCGAGGCCCACAGCAAACAAAAATAAACCAAAGAAAACAAGGGCTGAATACTCATCGCCATATATAGTCATGGTTTGATCATACACAAGTGGAGACAAATATACAGCAATGGAAATCTGCATGAATGTAAGTAGCTGTCAACAACCACAAGAGGGAGCTATTCAGCAGATGACTCATGGCAATCTGAGGCTTTAAAACACAGAAGAACACAGACTAGTAACACTGGACAAGTAACCAACCACAGTTAGACAAAGGAGAGTTTAATTCAGGAATTTGACATCAACCGTATTCCACCTCAGATTTTATAAGTGCAACACAATAGCCACTGCCTTACATTACAGCTACTTTTGGTTGCCTTGGACAGGGTATCAGAGATTCTAGGCCTTGTCTTCCCTTTCTGTCCCAATGTAGCAGTACTTAATACTCTCTCTTCACTCTCAGCACCCAGTCACCTTAAATCCTTTACATTAATATCACTCAGCATTACCAACAAAGTTATACAGTTGACCAGATTCTTCAAAGTCAAATTCAGTCAGATGTTTGTTACTGGAGCAGAACCACTGACTACGTGGACTGTTTACAAATTTGTAGCTTAGGGTCCAAAATTGAGGCCTTGAAGTTACATTTATATTAGTTTGTCTTTAGGAAACAAAGTCAGACCCTTACACTGGACCTTCATTTCCAACAGTGTGGCAGATAAAGTTTTCTAGAGATGGACAGAAGACATTTTGACTTTTACTAGAACTTTCCCAACACCCTGAGCATTAATGTCCATCTATACTGTCCAAATATAACACTGACCAAAGACTGTTGTGCTTTCATTTCCACTTTCATTGTACAGCTGTTTCTATGTGCTTATGGGATCAACACAATGACATCAAATGCATTTCTTCATCATGCTACATTAATGGAGAGGCACTAGGCTTTAGCCCGTCTGACAGTCAGAACAATACAAGTAGTCCTTGATTTAGCACTCATGCTCTGTGTACTAAACATGTTCTGTGGTGAGCAGAGCTGTTATCATGCTAGTTAAGCTAATGCTAACCAGCTTCTCTTTCCTAGCAGCACTGTTTAACATTTATCAACTGCTGGATTAAGAGAAGCTGGTTAGCATTGGTTTAACTAGCACAATGACAGCTCTGCTCACAGCAGAACATGTTTAGTTCTGTCTTATGAAAGCACCAACACAAGTTTAGATGATAACTCAATGTGAGGGAGTGAAGTTGAGCGACTAGTGTTGAAGGGACAGAAAGGCGAAATTAAACCTGTTCAGCAGTATGAATCTGAAACTTCAATTAGTACTCCAATTTGTTAAGATTTAATTAAGTCTAGCTCTGGAGGGCCTCTATATTTTTAGTGGTTATCACTCTGTAGCACACTTAATTCAACTCCTCAGCCAATCCAGGAGCCCTTCATGCTGGGAGCAGGCAACAACTCAAATGATGAGTAACTTGCACACCTGTGAAGACACCATTAACGCTGGACACGTTTTGGAGCAACATATGCTGCTTCTACATGGTGTCATTTTCAGTGGCGTCAATACTTATTTCACCATAGCAACGCCAAACCACATTTTGCACATGTTGCAACAGCAAGCTTTCATCATCAAAGAGAGTGCAGGTGTTAAACTGGCCTTCCTGCAGTCCAAACCTGTCTCTCATTGGTGTCTTATTAAGCTTGACAACGAAGGCCCTGTAAGGCTGCACAGCTGAAGACTTGTACAATAAAAGAATGGAAAAAAGTTCTGCTTTCTAACCTGGATCAGTTTGTGTCTTCAGACCCCAAGAGATCATTAGTGTTGTTAAAAGGAAAAGTGAAGTAACTCAGTGGTAAACATGCTCCAGAAACGACTAATCACTTCATTCTGTTTCTATTAGTATTTTGTACACTGTACAAACTATTTTGAAAACAGGTTTGTATAACTATTTAGTTTACTATCTAAAATGACCAGTGAATGTAAAAGGGTCTTCCGAGTTTTTATATGTAATGTTTATATGTACTGTACAAACTATTTTGGAAACAGGTTTGTATAACCATTTTATTTACTACCCAAAATGACTTTTTATATGTAATGTTGATGATGGTAAAATGACAGTGAGTCTGAAAAGGTTTTACTGTGGATTATTGTGCCTCAGCCCTGCATCTCTCTTTTAAATATTTTAAGCCACAAGCTCGTAAAACAACGTCTCTGGCATCAGGCAAACTATTCATAACCATTTCATGTAATAACCATGATGTAGCTTTCAGAGTCAACAGACACTCGGTTGTCTGGTTCCTGACACCACCACTGTGAACAATTCATACTTGGTAAGTTTCTCTAGAACAGAGTTTTTACATCAACTTCTCTGAATGAATTTACACAATTTACAGAAAAATCTGTGGAATTCCCCTTTAAATGATGGGAAGTTATCTACAGTGATACAGAGGTCAGTGGAAAAGCTGAAGACGCAGATTACTGACCTGTATACTGAGGATCTGCTGAATGTGAATGAGAGGTCGTGTCCCCTTTATCAGCATTCCTGTAATGAACAGCTTGATTTTGAGTTTGTTTGTGAGACATGATTTTGAGGGGAACTGAATCAGATTCAACACCGGCAAACAACCCCAACAGTTTAGTCTTCACCCCTGCAGGCCTGTTTCAATGTCAGGAAATGGTGAGGCCAGAAAACAGTAACAGCGCCGGCCGCTTCACTCTGTGAGGAGCAAAATAAAAGAGAAAATGAGAAACATTAGCGCTACAGCAGCTCAGCACACGGCCGACCACTCACTCTGTGTGGGTCTATGTGCGGTACTGCAAAGTTCCACCACAAGGGGGCAGCCAAACTTCTTATGAGGCTCACTGATCACATTTTGGTTTTCAGCGAGACCTTTACCTGTTTTTGTTGAACAGCTTAACTGAGCTCTCTGTGAAAACATGATACTATTTGAGGAAAAAAAGAAAAATTACAGATCAAAAAAAAGTTTAGAGAGGAACCAGGACTCAAACAAGGAACCCGTCCTCCTCTGGTCGACACCGGATAGCAAAACTATCACAAAAGAGCAAAATGAACAGAGATGAAGGTTTGACCATCAGTATAAGATACAGAAAAGAGGAAAAGCAGGTGAAGCAATGCTATTGATTAAATAGTTTGAGTCTGTGCAGCAGCTTTATCATCAGGAGGGTCAGTGGTGTGCAGGTGAGGTTTACACAGCGTTGTACATGTCAAGTGAAGTCAGTCAGTAGGTTTCTTCATCAGTTACAGCACTGCTTCAGTGCCCAGAAGAGTGTTATATCACCATAGCCTGTGGTTGTCTTTACAGTTGCAGGGACCACCACAACATCTTGATGGTTCTGTAATAACCCCACTTTTTTGTGTGGTTTAATTCAATAATTTCTAACTAATTCTAGAGAAATCTCAGACACTGGATTGCAGAAATAGACCCAAAGCGTATTTTTGCGCTTCACGTGTGCGTTACCGCCACGGTGCTGCGTGATGCGAGCGGCCGGTGTGAAAGGCTACATTGATTAAAACAGGAGCGCAGTTACTGCGTCTGGTGTGAAATAGGCCCAACACTTCCTCTAGTTCAGTGTTTCTCAGCCCTGTTCCTGGAGGCCAACAGTCCTGCACATTTTACTGCTTTAACGTAGCCACTTTAACTCAATAATGAGCTGTTAATGAGCTAAATAGCTGGATCAGGTGTGTTGGAAGCTAGAAAACACTAAGAAGTGCAGGACAGTGGGCCTCCTGGACCAGGGTTAAGAAACACTGACCTATCTGAGTACGAGAACTCAATGTGTGTTTAATTAAGCAATATAGTATTTAATTAAAACAGGCACTGAAGGACACAGAACATTATGGCAGAATGTAAACAGGCATACAAGCATGGAATATTAAAATATTTGAACTGAAGTTTACAAGGTTTCAATTACAGAAATCCTGCCTTAAACCTCAGTAAAATCAGGCCTTTAGCATGCTTAAAATAAACCTCAGTTAAACCTGAGATACAGCGACATCTAGTGACAGATTTTTAAATGACAACTGGGTTTAGTTTCCGAGCAATGGAGTTTAAATCAACCCACAAATTTCTTAATAATTCTCTGATGACTTGGATCGGGTATGTAATGAGGTAGAATGTTAAACTCTGCAGTGCTGTGGCCCACCAGGACTAGAGTACAACGTGGTCTCAGGAACAGTCTGTGTTTGGTGTCACACCATATTGATCCACTAGAGGGCATCACTGATCAGCTTAAGAGACGACCCAACACTGATTAGTTATGTACACGTTGCTGTTTAATTTACCAGGCAGGCCAAACTAAAAGGCAAGTGTTGCTGATTGTTTGTCCCTGAACTGAATCCAGTATGATCAGTTCTCCAAACCCAACTCTAAAAGTCTGCATAAGAATATCCTGATAAGAGGATAAAGAGACCTGCAGAAATTTTGGAATGAACCATCTACTAACAAAGCTTCTTAGCCACAGTGGAGTAGAACCCCATAATGATTCTGTGAGGACATTAACAAAAGGGTGAAATATGATTAAAACTATAGGAAAAGTTACTTCTGCAGATGAACCATGTGACTCACACATTAAAGTCATCACAGTTTCACATATATGTGGTCAGATTCTCTATCTAACACAATCTCCTTAATTTAGACCAGGCTATTTACTATTACAGTTGGGCACAGAAACTCTGCAGTGACTTCCTGCCAGCAGCAGCATTAAGCTGACAGGCAGTGCATACAGAGTCACTTTTAGAGTTTTCAGAGTCATTAAAGTTAACATCAGTCAGAGCAGAATGGAAATGATGGAGGATATTTATGCAAATTCAGTAATGACTGCAGACAACAGAAGAAATTCAGACAGCAGTGGACATTCATATGAAGACATTTATGCCAATGAGGACAACATAGAAACTCATAACACCAGAAGAAACAAAAAGAACTCCTGTACAGCAACTGCAGAGAATATATACATTAAAACTGCTGAGAAAGTGAACAAAACGTCTCACTCACATACAGCAGATCCTCAGTACAGAGGTAAGTTTATGTCTCTATTGTTTTTTTCACTCACCCATGTATTGCTATGCTAAATAATGCATTAGGCCCTCAGTAAGGAGTTCTCTTTGTTCTTGGAAGGTTTCTCATATCATTGAGTGATCTTTAGTTGAGATTGATTAATATCTCATGACATTGTAACTAGCAGGTTTATCTTGCATTGTATTGTATCACACAAAGGCAATCCAGTATAAAGCAGTTGCTCTGTATCCCACTTAGAAACATCGTACAAGAAAGTGAATATGAGTTTTGATGCCCTGAAACAGATGCAAGTCAGTTCAGTCAGTCAGAAGTAACCAGCACAAGTAAAGAAACACAACAATGAAAGAGGTGAAGTTACTAAATGAACAGCAGCTCTTTATCAAAAATACTAAAAATACTAAAACTATAATGTAACTGTTGAGATGTAAGAAAAGCCATGAAGAGTGGTTTGATGTGAAAAGGCTTATTGTAGATAAACATTTGACTCATTTCTTTACAGTGGTGCTGATAGGAACCAGGAGTCACAATGTCTACAACACAAATATAGCCATTTTATTTACTATCCAAAACCACCTGTTAACCTAAACGTGTCTTCTAAGTTTTTATATGTAATGATGATGCTGATGCATGTACTCCTACGCGAATCACTTTGTTTACAGCTTAATGATTGTTTTATGGAGAAATTGAGAAAAAAAACTGGTGGCGTTCCCCTTTAAAATATATAGCGAGGCCCACAGCAAACAAAAATAAACCAAAGAAAACAAGGGCTGAATACTCATCGCCATATATAGTCATGGTTTGATCATACACAAGTGGAGACAAATATACAGCAATGGAAATCTGCATGAATGTAAGTAGCTGTCAACAACCACAAGAGGGAGCTATTCAGCAGATGACTCATGGCAATCTGAGGCTTTAAAACACAGAAGAACACAGACTAGTAACACTGGACAAGTAACCAACCACAGTTAGACAAAGGAGAGTTTAATTCAGGAATTTGACATCAACCGTATTCCACCTCAGATTTTATAAGTGCAACACAATAGCCACTGCCTTACATTACAGCTACTTTTGGTTGCCTTGGACAGGGTATCAGAGATTCTAGGCCTTGTCTTCCCTTTCTGTCCCAATGTAGCAGTACTTAATACTCTCTCTTCACTCTCAGCACCCAGTCACCTTAAATCCTTTACATTAATATCACTCAGCATTACCAACAAAGTTATACAGTTGACCAGATTCTTCAAAGTCAAATTCAGTCAGATGTTTGTTACTGGAGCAGAACCACTGACTACGTGGACTGTTTACAAATTTGTAGCTTAGGGTCCAAAATTGAGGCCTTGAAGTTACATTTATATTAGTTTGTCTTTAGGAAACAAAGTCAGACCCTTACACTGGACCTTCATTTCCAACAGTGTGGCAGATAAAGTTTTCTAGAGATGGACAGAAGACATTTTGACTTTTACTAGAACTTTCCCAACACCCTGAGCATTAATGTCCATCTATACTGTCCAAATATAACACTGACCAAAGACTGTTGTGCTTTCATTTCCACTTTCATTGTACAGCTGTTTCTATGTGCTTATGGGATCAACACAATGACATCAAATGCATTTCTTCATCATGCTACATTAATGGAGAGGCACTAGGCTTTAGCCCGTCTGACAGTCAGAACAATACAAGTAGTCCTTGATTTAGCACTCATGCTCTGTGTACTAAACATGTTCTGTGGTGAGCAGAGCTGTTATCATGCTAGTTAAGCTAATGCTAACCAGCTTCTCTTTCCTAGCAGCACTGTTTAACATTTATCAACTGCTGGATTAAGAGAAGCTGGTTAGCATTGGTTTAACTAGCACAATGACAGCTCTGCTCACAGCAGAACATGTTTAGTTCTGTCTTATGAAAGCACCAACACAAGTTTAGATGATAACTCAATGTGAGGGAGTGAAGTTGAGCGACTAGTGTTGAAGGGACAGAAAGGCGAAATTAAACCTGTTCAGCAGTATGAATCTGAAACTTCAATTAGAACTCCAATTTGTTAAGATTTAATTAAGTCTAGCTCTGGAGGGCCTCTATATTTTTAGTGGTTATCACTCTGTAGCACACTTAATTCAACTCCTCAGCCAATCCAGGAGCCCTTCATGCTGGGAGCAGGCAACAACTCAAATGATGGCTTCTCTTTCTCCTGTAACACAAGCTCTCCACATTGCATCTAGTGGCCCCTTCTGCAGCTCTAGCTTTAGTTATGAACTGACAGTTTGTGTTCTCTAAAACGTGACCACAAAAAGCACTTTTTATCCTTGCTGTGAATTACTGCCAGGAATAACAGTCATGCAGACAAAGACGAAATGCATTCCTCACATATTATACAGTGCATGCCCATTGCTCAACAGCCAGCACATTAACTGTACTGACAGTGGAACGTTGTGTGACCTAAAAACTGTTAAAAAGCAGCACAAAGCAATAGCATGTATAGCAGCCGTATTAATGAGGTAAGTACGAATATAAGAATTTCACATAACATGCTGTTTTAACATGATGTGTAGGAGCAGGTTATTAAAGCACACTGCTGTACCTGTCTGTGAGCACACAAGACATATTGTTTACTGGCTATTAACTGCTTCAAATTGTCAGGGGCACCATGCTGTGCAGTAGCAGCAAAACACACTGCTGGCTATCTAGACAGAGACATTAGCCTGTGGTGCTAATAGTTATTTATCTCATTTGCTGTTTCCAGCACTTGTTTTTTAAAATTA
Organism: Colossoma macropomum; assembly: GCF_904425465.1. Classification (NCBI taxonomy): domain Eukaryota; kingdom Metazoa; phylum Chordata; class Actinopteri; order Characiformes; family Serrasalmidae; genus Colossoma; species Colossoma macropomum. The sequence continues at coordinate 8,523,915 of NW_023494796.1, read as the reverse complement.
CACTGGATTATCCAGATGTTGTTTAGTGTACTTTAGACATTGACTTTTGTGATGACTTTGGAGGTTTCTTTCTGATGACTCTTCAATGCAGATCATATTTGTCTAAGGCCCATGGGCCGAGTCAGGCCTGTGACACAATCCTATTCAGCACACAAAATGATTTTAATTTTCTATTAATGTTAGCCCATTTTACCATGAGCTGCACTACAGTTCCCAGCATGCACTGCAATGCACTGGTCAAAGCAGTGCTGCAGAGTAGAACAGAGCACCACCACTCCTGTGTCAGCTCAGAATGGTTACCACTGTATTACACTACCTTTCCTTTTAACAGCTCTAGCATGATGTTCAAACACTGCACAATGTTTCTTGCTGTTGTCATGTTGAAATAATCATGGACGTTTCTGAAAAAGACAGCATCTAAAAGGCAGCATATGCTGCAAAATGCGCAGATATCTTTCAGCATTAATGGTGCTTTTGCAGATGTTGAAGTTGATGTACACGGGCACTAATACACCCCATACTATGACAGACCCTGGCGTTTCAACTTAATACTGGTAACAATCTGGATGACCCAGAAAACACAGCATCCTTAATTTCCATAAACAATCTGGGGTTGATTTGTCAGACCACAACACACATTTTCACTGTGCACTGATTATAGTACAGGCTTAACCCTTGTGTTGCCTTAAGGTCAAAAATGACCCGCCACTGTGTTTAACAGCAGAGAAAACCCCACAAATGACCTTTTTTCCAACATTGCCATTGTCGATATTTTCATGAAAGCTGGACACCACCAGGGTACAAAGACTGTCTTAGGATCATTTTTGGGCAGTTAAAAAATAATTTACATGCCACAAAAAAACAAGCGTCCTGGGTCAGAGTGGTCAAAAGTCACCTCAGTGCTAGACAATGGGAAGGCGTCTTTGTCTCTAACAAAGCAGTGACATTAGTCACTGCTTAAAGGCTTCTGTTTTATGCTTAGACTCACTTCATGTTTTGATTTATAAATCTCATAACTCTCTATGTCCAAAAAGATATACATTTCTTAACTAACTGGAAGTATCTGAACAATGAATTCATTCACTTAATTGAGAACATACTTATTTTCAGAAACAAACACTGCAGGCTACAGATACTACAGACCGACTGCAGTGTGTCTGGGGCTGCTGTGTGTTCTCCTGCTGACTGCCATCACAGTGCAGTGGATCAATTTCAACACCCGGACTGCAGAGAGAGACCAGTTACAGACCAGTTACACCAACCTGACCAAAGAGAGAGACCAGTTACAGACCAGTTACAACACGCTGACTGTAGAGAGAGACCAGTTACAGACCAGTTACACTAGCCTGACCAAAGAGAGAAACCAGTTACAGACCAATTACAACGCACTGACTGTAGAGAGAGACCAGCTACAGACCAGTTACACCAGCCTGACCAAAGAGAGAAACCAGTTACAGACCAGTTACACCAGCCTGACCAAAGAGAGAAACCAGTTACAGACCAATTACAACATGCTGACTGTAGAGAGAGACCAGTTACAGACCAGTTACACCAGCCTGACCAAACTGGGTAAGTGAACAAGAACTATCACTTATTCTTTTTTTTAGAAAAACAAAACAGTAAACTTTCACATTTACACTCATTGGCCACTATACTGGAAACCTGTACACTGAAAGTAAAGAGGCAAAACACCTTGAAATATTTGGTTAGTCTGTAGTTTGTAAAGCAAGTATGCTCACTGTAAGTCGCAGGAGAATATCACTGCAGTAATTAAAGCGCATGACAAAAACAAAACAGGTTTCCATTCTTTGGGCTTTATATGTCGCAATGTCTTGCTTTTTTTCTGTGCATATCTGAGCTGTGTTCATTGTTATTCTCGCTCCATTTTTATTTATGTTTTTGTTTATTTATAAATAATGGCTTGTGTACTGAATCCTGGCTACTATAACTACAAATATTGGAAGCCCCCAAACAAAGCTGCTCAGCGTGTGTTTTCTGCCTCTCATTCATTACACAAATCACAGAACAGAGGTGTTTTGGTTCCAATATCTGTGACAGTGTATCTGACTGTGTTTATGTTTTCAATGCATAGTGAAAGAACTGCAGCAGAATTGGAAGGTTTTCCAGTCCAGTGTTTATTACATCTCTACTGAGAAAAAAACCTGGGATGAGGGACGACAATACTGCAGAGACAGAGGAGCAGACCTGGTGATCATAAACAGCAGAGAAGAACAGGTGAATAAGTAGCAAACATACAGTAATAGATCCTTTTCACATTTCCAGCTCGCTGCTTCAGCTCTGAAATAACTATGGTCCCAACAAATGTCACAGTCAGTGAGGCTTCAATAATAAAGCATGTTTTCAAATGTACTCCTCTGTGTGCTTCAGCCAAATGTGCAGCTTTAAGGCGTTTTGTCACGGCTGCCCTCAGTGCCACAACTCCACACAAACAGAGTCAAACCTGCTGTTTAATCAATTACAAACCAGCACATTAGATTCATAAAGAATCCAGGCTATTTGAAGAGTCGAGGACCCTAATTTTAAAGTAAATCACTGTGTTCATGTTTGTAATTATCAGTAGTTGAAGCTGTAATGTGATCATCATTCACATCTGACCAGTATTACTCAATAAGTACGTTAAACGAGTTTAATCAGTTGATGTTACCATGTAGGACTTTACATTTATGTCTATAATATTTATATAATACTGCAATTTGTGCTGCAGAGATGAACCACAATCTATTTTAATGATCTTACACTTCCCAAATTACCTGAATTGATGCTGACTGTAATGTGTGCTCAATCAGGAACTGAAGTCCCATGTGTGGTGAATTTTATTTGACTCAAAAACTTGAATATGTCTAATAATAATAATAATAATAATAATAATACGTTGTATGTATATACCACCATTTCAGCTCCAACTCCATCAACATCTCTACATTTTACTGTAAATAATTTTGGCTCTAATGATCCTCACCTTTCTGCCACCTCAACAGACGTTTGTAGAAAATCTGAGCAAGAGCAAAGACGCTGGGGTTTCTATTGGCCTGACTGACCGTGAGAAAGAAGGGGTTTGGAAATGGGTGGACGGCTCAGCACTGACCACTGCGTAAGAGATCAGTGAATTATTATACATTCATGAGATTTTATTCCATTACTCAGTGTGTTCAATACATATAGACCTTCTCTGTGTTGTTTTTTTCAGGTACTGGAGCAGCGGAAACAAATTTTCAGACAGTGAGGACTGTGTTGTAGACAGATATTCTGAAGGAGGAAAATGGTTTGACAGACCATGTAATGAACCTTATTACTGGATGTGTGAGATAAAGTTCCTCCAGTGACTTCATAGTCAGACAGTGTTCAGTATATGAATCAAAGGAAGCTTCTCTCCTGTGTAATAATATGTACCTGTGTTGATATATTTGCCATTTACATGTTCTCAAAGTAACTTTTAATCCTGCTCTCAGCTTCTTGATGACATCTGACATTTTATGCCAAGGTTGTCTGTCTGAACATTGCACAGCTCAAAAACTGACTATAACTTGTTTCGAGCAGTTGTTGTTGCCTGTTAGTGATTCAGTAGTTTATAGTAGTTTGTACAACCCCGTTTCCATAAAACTTGGGATGCTGTGCAAAATGTAAATAAAAACAGAATACAGTGATGTGCAAATCATTTAAACCTGTATTTAACTGAAAATAACACAAATACCCCATATCAAATGTTGAAATCCTATTGTGTTTTAAAATACATGATCATTTTGAATTTGACACTAGCAACACATTTCAAACAGGGTTGTACTCTTATATTTATAATGGTGTGTATTTGTCTGTTGATGATAAAGGAGGTCTATGTGTTTATGATTCCTTATTGCTTCTTAAGAGTTTTCATTCAAACAGATATTTACGTATGAAATCTTGCAGTCATTTCGAAATTGTTGACCTGTCTTATAGTGTAATTCTTCAGTTTGTATATCCTCACTTGTCTTCATTACTGCATGTTGTTGCTGTAAAGTAACTGTATTTGTTTTGTATATTTAAAATTCTTTGTAAATCAGATTTTAAGCATTAATAAATAGTTAACAAGCCATCTAATAATGACTTATGAAGACTTCTTAAGATGATGTTATTATAAAGTAATCATGTTACAGCTGTATGCAAAAGTTTGAACACCTGGTCAGATGACATGTTTGGTGATTTTCTAAGTGAAATTAAGTTAGCACACCCTCTACAGAGAACACGTTTAAAAATGTCACTGTTCTGCTAATTTTAAAGGACAATTTCTATCCATCCGTCCATCATCCAAACCGCTTATCCTTCTGGGTCGCGGTGGGGTGCTGGAGCCTATCCCAGCTGTCATTGGGCGGAAGACAATTTCTAGTTATTTGAAAAATACAACATTAAAGGTGCCATAATTTTTGCACAGAACACTTTTTATGTTTTATTAGTACTTATTTTATATCAGTAATCATTAATCATTTAGATGTCTGAACAACATATGTGGTGATAAATTAGTGATACATCACTCATAATCTCTACTTAGTATAAGTGAGCTGTACTGCTGTACTGAACACACAGCTCAGTGCTCATATTAACTACAGGCTGCTGAGGCCTAAGACTCTCTTCAGTCTCTCACACTGTACAGAGCATGAAGAGCCCTGTTTGGTTGTCACAGCGCCCCCTGTGGAGAATCTTCAGCCTGCATAGGTCTGACACTGCAACAAGTGAAATCTTGAGAAGCAAGAAAATCTTGTAAATTGTTACAGTATAAAGCTTGTAACAATAGCAGAACCATTTTTGGAGCTACATAGAACCCTTTTCAAAAAGGTTACATACAGAACCATCTACAACATGTTCTTCATCAATCTGAAGAACTATTTCATCATGCAAAGAACGCTTTAAGCATGTAACTGGTTCTTTGAGTGTTCATGGTTGTATATAGAACTGTTTGTCTTTACTAAAGAACCCTTGAAGATCTTTTATAAGAGAGAAGAGCTAAAAAACTTTCCAGGCTGGCTGATTCATCTAAATCCTAAAATTAATAGATCTTATTTTTGGTTCTACAGTGTTGATTTAAAAGTAAAGTTTCTCCAGTGTTGAGGTTAAAACCTCTTCAAACATCCTCATCTCAAGAAATACTGTACCTAGAAAATGTTTAAAACTAGATCCATATGTCAGTTTTGGCTATTTTTAGATTATTATTATGACATTAGATCATCCTAATATTTCTTAATTTGAGTCACAATAGTGTAAATCAATGAAATATTGACCAATTTTAAGATCATTTGTAGCACAAGATCATTTTATTTTTCTTCTTTTTGACATTTTTTTTTACTTTTTGCTTTAGACAGAAAAATAAAAGACACAAAGGAAAAACAAAAGACAGAAAGCAGGAAGGACACCAGGTTCTTGAGGAGCTTTAAATATTTACTAGATAAAGAATGAAAATGAAAGCTAAAATGACAACATAGTTATTAGAATTTTCAAGTTCATTTATTTTTTTAATTGTAAACAACAACAACAACAACAACAATAATAATAATAATAATAATAATAATAATAATAATAATAAATGCAGTGAATCACACTAGGACCACTGATAATAAACTGAGAAATAAAAATAATCATAATAGTCATAAACAACAGTAATAATTACAGTAATGTCAATCAGAATAAGAAAACTGCACAAGGCTAAAAACGAGGTTGGTAGTCATCCAACAACACTGCAGCACGAGGCACCACAGGAATGCCTGGATTCACTCAGTGAGGTTATGATGACCTCTTGTGGTCACACATAGTAATGCAGTTGTTCCGTCATTTACAGAACTGGCCTTTAGCAGGTTTAAGATAATCATCAGTTAAACCTGAGATACAGCGATATCTAGTGGCAGATTTTTAAATGACACAGCAACTGGGTTCAGTTTCCGAGCAACGGAGTTTAAGAACCGCATGTCTCATTTGGGTTTATACATGCAAATGACCCTACATTAATTTATTCATTTTTAAAATAGTTTTTTGTTTTTATTGTGCCCTGTGATGGACTGGCAGCCTGTCCAGGGTTTTTCCTGCTTTCCGCCCAATGAGTGCTGGGATGGGCTCCAGCACCCTCTGTGACTGCGGCTTAGAAAATGTGTGTGTGAGAGTTTTTTTTATTTATTTATTTATTTATTTATTTATTTTATTTATTTTTTATTTATTTAATGCTAGTTTGTTTAATGTACTTTATAGTATTTTCTATTACTTAGTTTTGTTCAGGATGTCTTAAACTTTCATACACTTTGCCTTCCCAGCTAGAAAAAACAGCACAGACCAGCAGGACGCCACAATATGTTCTAATTTACATGATGGTTACATTTTGGTTATGTGAAGTTACTGTATGCATTCAAGGCTCATGTAGCACCATGATCACCGCCAGCTAGGATCTTGTTACCAGTGCATTTTGCATTTTATATACTGTGTGCTCACTGCCCCTAGTGTGTATGTGGGGTTTCACTACACGGATGGGTAAAATGCGGAGGTGAAATTTCCCCACTGTGGGTCACTAAATCACTTAATCTTAATTTGTATTTTGATTATTTATTGTATTATTTAGTCAGTTAGTGTTTGTGTCATTTGTAGTTTGTCTTTCTTCGTATTTCTAATACAATCCAGAGAACTACAGCATGTAAACAGTTGTGTATTTGAGGGAAGACATGTATTAATATGTGCGGCCACAAGAGGTCACCATAATCTCACTGAGTTAATCCAGGCGTTACTGTGGTGTCTCATGCTGCAGTGTTGTTGGATGACTTGGATTATTATTATTATTATTATTATTACTACTACTACTACTACTACTACTACTACTATACTACTACTGATAGTATAACTCATCATTACTGTTCCTGTATATCAGTTTCATTACTGGAGTATCATCATGCTGGATCTGTCAGCCTATCAATAAACACCACTAGACACTCCACAGTGACAGTTACATCCAAACCAGCACCCTACAAAACATCCTTTACAGTCCTCATATAAATGAATCATGAAAGAGGTGGAGCTTCAGTGTTTTCAGTGAAAGAGTTCATTTGTAGGAACTGAATGAGTCACACAGTGATTTAACTCTCTGCACAACTGCATAGAAATGATTCAGCTGATGTTAGAATACAGACTAATAGATTAAGAGATTATTCAGAGTTTTTAGTTCTAACTTCATTAATGAGAGACTGTGTCGTATTGAAAGTGCTTTATTGTTATGAATGTGTTTTGGGCTCAACTCATATCATTCTATCTGAACAGAGAGACTCATTAAACAACCAGGGTGAATCTACTTCAGCTCCAGTCTTTACTACATCTCTACTGAGAAGAACAGCGGGAGTGGGAGCAGACAGGACTGCAGAGAGAGAAGCAGACCTGTTTATCAATTTAATCTCATTAAAGAGCTCATATTTTTTTGCATTTATTTCCAAAAACATGTCCACTTTTGATGTTTGTGTGGGTTTATATACCAAAAACAGTCATACTTCATTTTTACATGATCATTTTCCAACCTTTCTTTATCCCTTAGAATTGAACGGGCTGCTTGTTTACTGCGCCATTAAGATATATGTAAATGACCTCTGCTCTGATCGGCTGTTCTTTATTTTGCCTCTTTCAAAAAGCAAGTCAGGCTAAAACACTCCTTATAACTTCAGCTTGAGTAGGCGGAGCTAAACTGCTGCAGGTTGATATATAAAAATGTGTTATGAATTCTACACAGGCTGTTTAGATTAAAAACAGGATTTCTATGATGTGGCTCATTTAAGTATCAGTGCATGCAGTGTGGAGAGACTTTTCTCTACAACAAACCAAATTAAAGCAGCTTTAAGATGATCAGTGGTGACTTTGTGTCTGAATATGATCTCTCTTCTCTCATCTAAATAGAATTAGAGTCACTGGACAACAAGCAGTCAACAGTCACCCAGACGTCTGTGTCTAGAGCTGTAAAGGACCCTGATTAGACTGTTATTCTGCTGCTGATGTTGTTCTTATAATAAGCAGTTAAATGTGATGTAAGTGAACATGGGTATGTGGTGATGTGTTATAATGGTCGTCTCACTTCAACAGGACTTTACTGAAATGTTGAGAAGAGGTCAGAGAGCTTGGACCGGTCTAATAAACACAGAGAGAGTCTGGAAATGGGTGGACGACTCAGCAGTGACCAGCAGGTAAGAGATCACTGAACTAAACTCTGGTGATGATGCAGTTACTGAGTCAGATTCATAACAGTCAGTAAAAACAGCTCTGTCACTCAAAATGTACAGCGGGGTCAATAAGAGCTGTTCATGGAGTCACTGTGGTGGTGATTAGCGCTGTCGCCTCTTTAACGCTGTATGTCCATCTCTGTCCAGGGTAGAGGCGTCACTACAGGTTTATGGATGGGGAGGCTAAACCTGTACTAGTGGGGTCTGAGGGCACAGTGCCCCAGGAGAATTTTTAATGACCCCAAAATATGTTCATCATAAACTTTTAGAGTAGCAATAGATGTTTATAATAATAATAATAATAATAATAATAATAATAATTATTATTATTATTATTATTAGTAGTAGTAGTAGTAGTAGTAGTTGTTGTTGTTTGGTTATTTGTAGTATATTTTACAATAAAAAATTAATGAACTTGCTGAAATTCGTAATTATGACTATGTTGCCATTTTAGCTTTTATTTTATTTTTTTTATCTCAGAAATTCACTTTATATGTATGAATATTAAACTTCAACTAGTAAATATTTAAAGCTCCTCAAGAACCTGGTGTCCTTCCTGCTTTTCCATCCTCTGTGGCTTTTAACTTTCTGTCTAAAGCAAAAAGTAAAAAAAATGTCAAAAAAAGAAGAAAAATAAAATGATCTTGTGCTACAAATTATCTTAAAATTGGTAAATATTTCATTGATTTACACTATAGTGACTCAAATTAACATTTAGTATATAGTCCCAGCATTACTATGATCTGATGTCATAATAATAATAATAATAATAATAATCTAAAATAAGCCAAAACTTGCATATGGATCTAGTCTTAAATATTTTCTAGGTACAGTATTTCTTGAGATGAGGATGTTTGAAGAGGTTTTAACCTCAACACTGGAGAACTTTACTTTTAAATCAACACTGTAGAACCAAAAATAAGATCTATTAATTTTAGGATTTACATGAATCAGCCAGCCTGGAAAGTTTTTTAGCTCTTCACTCTTATAAAAGATCTTCAAGGGTTCTTTAGTAAAGACAAACAGTCCTGTATACAGCCATGAACACTCAAAGATCCATCTGCATGCTGAAAGTGTTCTTTGCAAGGTGAAATTGTTCTTCAGATTGATGGAGAACATGTTGTAAATGGTTCTATGTGGAACCTTTTTAAAAAGGGTTCTATGCAGCTCCTTAAAGGGTTCTGTTATCGGTACAAGCTTTTCTGGTTTCTCAAGATTTCATTTGTTGCAGTGTCAGACTTATGCAGGCTGAAGATTCTCCACAGGGGGCGCTGTGACAACCAAACAGCGCTCTTCATGCTCTGTACAGTGTGAGGGACTGAAGAGAGTCTTAGGCCTCAGCAGCCTGTAGTTAATATGAGCACTGAGCTGTGTGTTCAGTACAGCAGTACAGCTCACTTATACTAAGTAGAGATTATGAGTGATGTATCACTAATTTATCACCACATATGTTGTTCAAACATCTTAATGATTAATGATTACTGATATAAAATAAGTACTAATAAAACATAAAATTTGGTCTGTGCAAAACTTATGGCACCTTTAATATTTTTCTGATATTTAAACACAAATAACTAGAAATTGTGCTCTAAAATTAGCAGAACAGTGACATATTTAACTGTTTTCTCTGTAGAGGGTGTGTCAATTTAATTTCACTTCCCCAGACACGTCATCTGACCAGAGGTTTGCACATGGCTGTAAGGTAATTACATTATAATAACATCATCTTAAGAAGTCTTCAGAAGTCATTATTAGATGGCTTGTTAACTATTTATTAATGCTTAAAATTTGGTTACAAAGTATTTTAAACATACAAAACAAATACAGTTACTTTACAGCAACAGCATGCAGTAATGAAGACAAGTGAGGGTATGTAAACTGAAGAATGACACTAAAGACAGGTCAACTATTTCAAAATGACTGCAAGAATTTACATGAAAACATCTGTTTGAATGAAAACTATTGAGAAGCAATGAGGAATCATAAACACATAGACCTCCTTCATCCTCAACAGACAAATACACACCATTATAAATATAAGAGTACAACCCTGTTTGAAATAAGTTGCTGGTGTCAAGTTCAAAATGGGTATGTATTTTAAAAACAATAACATTTCTCAGTTTCAACATTTGATAAGCGGTCTTTGTGGGGGTTTTTTTCAGTTAAATATGGGGTTTAAATGATTTGCACATCATTGCATTCGGTTTTTATTTACATTTTGCACAGCGTCTTAACTTTTTTTTGGAAACAGAGTTGTATAAACTACTATAAACTACTGAATCACCAACAGCCAACAACAACTACTCCAAATAATTTATAGTCAATTTTTGAGCTGTGCAATGTCGGGACAGACAACCTTTATAAAAAATGTCAAATGTCATCAAGAAGCTGAGAGCAAACTATGCACATCTAACTTTACTTAACAGGTAAAAGGTTAAAAGGCACTTTGAGAACACATGAATGGCAAATATATCAACACAGGTACATATTATTACACAGGAGAGAAGCTTCCTTTGATTCATATACTAAACACTGTCTGACTATGAAGTCACTGGAGAAACTTCATCTCACAGATCCAGTAATAAGATTCATTACATGGTCTGTCAAACCATTTTCCTCCTCCAGAATATCCGTTTACAACACAGTCCTCACTGTCTGAAAAGTCATCTCCGCTGTCCCAGTACCTGAAAAAAACAACACATAGAGAAGGTCTACATGTATTGAACACATTGAGTAATGAATAAAATCTCATGAATGTATAATAATTCAGTGATCTCTTACGCAGTGGTCAGTGCTGAGCCGTCCACCCATTTCCAAACTCTTTCTTCATCACGGTCAGTCAGGCCAATAGAAACCCCAGCGTCTTTGCTCTTGCTGAGATTTTCTACAAACTCCTGTTGAGGTGACAGAAAGTTGAGGATCATTAGAGCCAAAATCATTTACGGCTTATGTGTAGCCAGAATTAATGGAAACAAAAATGACCACACATGGGACTTATTCGATTCCTTATTGAGCACACATTACAGTCAGCCTGAATTCAGGTAGTGGGGAAAGTGTCAGGATACTGAAATAGATTGTTGTTCATCTCTGCAGCACAAATTAGAGTATTAATGGAATATTATAGACATATGAATATCACGTCCTACATGGTAACATCAGCTGATTAAACTTGTTTAACTCACTTATTGAGCCACACAGTTCTGGTCAGATGTGAATGATGATCACAGTACAGATTAAACTGGTGATAATTACAAACATGAACACAACGATCAACTTTAAAATTAGGATCCTCTACTCGTCAAATAGCCTGGATTCTTTATGAATCTAATGTGCTGGTTTGTAACTGATTAAACAGCAGGTTTGACTCTGTTTGTGTGGAGTTTTGTCACTGAGGGCAGCCGTGACAAAACGCCTTAAAGCTGCACATTTAGCTGAAGAACACAGAGGAGTACATTTAAAAACATGCTGTATTATTGAAGTATAAATCTGTCTTGGTCATAAAAAGCCAAGAGATTTTTAGATATTGTGGGTTGAGTGGATTTTCATGTCTGATGAGCAGGAGGCATTGATGAGGGAGGAGTGCAGCTTTCAGAAGTGCTAAAGCTAAAGCTAACAGTTATCAGTAACATTATGGGGCACTCACTGTCGTCTACACAAGATCTCTTCTGTTCTGTTCATTATGTGTCTGTATATTGGCTTGTTGAAGTATCACTGGAAGACATTACTGTTTCATTTTTAATTGAAAACGCCTCACTCCTCATAGAGCCTCACTGACTGTGACATTTGTTATACATAGAATGGGAACATAACTACTTCAGAGCTGAAGCAGCGAGCTGGAAATGTGAAAAGGATCTATTACTGTATATTTGCTACTTATTCACCTGTTCTTCTCTGCTGTTTATGATCACCAGGTCTGCTCCTCTGTCTGTGCAGTTTTGTCGTCCCTCATCCCAGGTTTTTTTCTCAGTAGAGATGTAATAAACACTGGACTGGAAAATCGTCCAATTCTGCTGCAGTTCTTTCACTATGCATTGAAAACAAACACAGTCAGATATACTGTCACAGATATTGAAACCAAAACACCTCTGTTCTGTAATTAACAGTATCGATTGAGAGGCGTTTGCAGAAAACACACGCTGAGCAGCTTTGTTGTTTGTTGAATTAACTTTTTTAGTAAATGAAGTGAGGGACAAACACAAGAGAACCAAGAATAACAATGAACACAGCTCAGACATGCACAAGAAAAAAGGCAAAACTTGAATGGAGAATGGAGTATACACCAATGGACCAAAACATTATGACCATAGATGAAGCAGCTAGCATTGATTATCTCATAACATGTTGGATGGAGGAGAAATGGGCAGGCGCGACTGAGCGACTCTGACAAGGCCAAATTGTTATGGTCAGACAACTGGGTCAGAGCACTTTTAGCAAGAACTCAGGTCACAAGGACTCCTGTTGTTATATAACAGTAGTAAGTAAGGGTTCTGCCCGATGCTATAAGACTTCACTTGTCAGTTTTGCTATGGACGCACCTCAGAGACCTGACTATGCCTCACTTAAAGTGACATCTGAATATATCTGGTTTTCAAAAATCAGTTTCATTGCTGAGCTGAGAGAGAACTTTGACTCCAAAATATCCAGCCAAGAGTGGTTCTGTTGTGAGAAACTAACTGTTGAAAGGGTAGAAGATGGCTGACACTCTAACTGAACACCATTAAGGTGGACTTACAATGTAGAGGTTCCCAGTGTAGCGGCCAGTGAGTGTAAATGTGAAACATAGTTTCATTAAAGTTCATTCTTTTGTTTCTAAAAAAGAATAAATGATAGTTCAGGTTCACTTACCCAGTTTAGAAAGTTTCATCTGTAGTCCATTAGTCAGGCTATTGTATCTGGTCTGTAACTGGTCTCTTTCTATAGTTAGGTTGGTGTAATTGGTCTGTAACTGGTCTCTCTCCATAGTCAGTGTGCTGTAACTGCTCTGTAATCGGTCTCTCTCTGTAGTCAGGCTGGTGTAATTTCTCTGTAACTGATCTCTCTCTATAGTCAAGTTGGTGTGACTGCTCTGTAATTGGTCTCTCTCTATAGTCAGGTTGTTGTACCTGGCCTGTAACTGATTTCTCTCTCTTGCCAGGTTGGTGTGACTGCTCTGTATCTGGTCTCTCTCTATAGTCAGGTTGGTGTGACTGCTCTGTAATTGGTCTCTCTCTATAGTCAGGTTGTTGTACCTGGCCTGTAACTGGCTTCTCTCTCTTGCCAGGTTGGTGTAACTGGTCTGTAACTGGTCTTTCTTTACAGTTAGGCTGGTGTAACTGGTCTGTAACTGGTCTCTCTCTGCAGTGAACTTGACCCATATCACTGTAACAGCAGTCAGCAGGAGAACACACAGCAGCCCCAGACACACTGCAGCCAGTCTGTAGCATCTGTAACCTGTGGAAAATAAATATGTTCTTATTGAATGAATTAATTGTTCATTATTTTCATTAAGTTAAGAAGTGTATATCTTTTTGGTCTAAACATGATCACATGATCTTCATATTGTCTCTTATATAAGAAAACCTCTTTATTTTAAAATTATTTCTATTTATTTCATTTATTATTTGACACTGTTTGAAAGCGTCAGCTGTGCCAGCTTGTATTGTTTAAGCATTTCATGATCAGTGGATCAATATATATGGTCCAGAATTACTTGAAATAAATTCTTATTTCAGTCTGTCTTTAATTCAGTCTCACATTACAAGACTGTTAGGTAATGTTTCCTGTTTCTGTAATCAGACGAAATCAATATTGGTTTGTATAGTGTATTTAACAATTTAGGTCAGCACAAAGCAACTGCACAGAAATCTGGATCCAAGCCCCTAGTGACCAAAAGCCACAGTGGCAAGGGAAACTTAGCTTTTAAATAAAAGCCTTTAAAAATACACAGGTGAATGAAAAAAGATCCATGTACATACACACACACACACACACACACACACACACACAAGATTTGCTGCATGCGAATGGGATGCTTTTTCCACTTGTGATGAACAGCTTCATTTTGAATGTCCATATTCTTTCCTGAATTGAATACATTTAAGTTCTTTTGGGTGCTTCTGGTCTTTTTGTCACTTTCATTCATGTAAATGTCTTCATATGAACTCTCTCTTTCATCTGTATCTGATCTGTTGTCTGTGCTGGTTTGTGCATTTACAGATATCTCACTCATCTCCATTCTGATCTGATAGATGCGTAAGTAATGAACAGCCCTGTGTCCAAAAAAAATGGGACGCTGTGCAAAATGTAAACAAAACAGAATGTAAATGATGTACAAATCATTTAAACCAGATATTCAACTGAACACATTACAAAGACATCATATCAAATGTTGAAACTGAGAAATGTTATCATTTTTGTTAAAATATGTGCCCATTTTGAATTTGATGCCAGCAAAACATTTCAGGAAAGTTGAGATGGGGCAACAAAAGACTGGTAATGCTACCAGTAATGCTAATGCTAAAAAAAACACACCTGGTGGAACATCTCACAACTAATTTGATTAACTGGCGACAGATCAGTAACAGGAGTATAAAAAGAGCATCTCAGAGAGGCTGAATCTTTCAGAAGTAAAGATGGGGAGTTCAACACTCTGTGAAAGACTGCACAGGCAAATAGTGCAACACCTAAAGAATGTTTTTCAAAGTAAAATAACAAAGAATGTGGGTATTTAATCATCTATGTGAAAAATATCATTAAAAGAATCCAGAGAAATCGCTGTGTGCAAGAGACAAGGCCGAAAACCAATATAGGCTCAGAGTGTTCTTTAAAGAAGTAATGCAACACAGTGATAAACATGACCTTGTCCCAGCTTTTTTGAAATGTGTTTCTGACATCAAATTCAAAAAGTCTTCGGACATCCAATTCAATATCGTCTCAAAAACAATAATTTTTCAACATTTGATATGTTGAAATAGTTGAATTGTTTGATACTGGTTGAGGTTATTGAAATGTGTACTAAAACTTGGGGACTGCCGGTGGGCACTGCCCATTTAAGGGGTTGCTTTAACAGTTGCTTTTCAATTGTTAGTTTTTTTAGTTTGTCAGTACAGTCTGTGTGCTGGGTGTTGAGCAATGAGAGTATGCACTGTTCATGTACTGTACAAACTACACATTTCCTCTTTCTTGATATGAATTTCTGTCATTACTGCCAGCAATTCACATCAAGTATGCAAAAATGTGGTTTTCGTGGGCAAAGTTTAGAGAATGCACACCGTCAGTTCATAAAAAAAGCTAGAGCTGCATAAAGAGGCACTTCAGAGCTGAGTTCAAGCACCACTGTTGTAGATACAGTCCCGTCTCACTGATACTGATCTTCCACAGCATCTCAGCCTGCTGGAAATGCATGTGAGCCTAGACTTTCTTACATCTTAACAAAAAAGAGTAGTAATAGACACATTTTTAGACCCATGTTGTCATTTTTCTTATTTGTTTAAACCTGTTTCCTTTCTAGTATTAGTCACTACCAATTTCAGTTATCTAGGTATTTAGACACTAGTGCCAAAATAAGTATCTGTCATATATGCTGGGTTTTAAGAAGAATTTTTTCTTAAGAACGTTTGAGGCTCAATGTTTTATAAGCAGATATTTTCGAATCCCAGTCCAAAATTGACATGAATATCTCCCAAAAAAGTTTTGTTAGCAAGGACAGATCATTGAAAGGCAGTGTTACACATCCAGCCAACAGCTCTTTGCACCAGCTAGAAACACTTGGCTCTCATTTATTTACAGTAATATTCCAGCCAACATCCCTACATTTTGTTCAGCGCATGTTTTGACAACAGAGCCCAATAAAATGCTCACTTTGCCAGCAAATTGCTCTAGAGATAGTAGATACAAACTGTAGGCTAAGGCAGTGGTTCTGGTATACAAGCTATATAAAGCCCCACTCTGGGCGAGCACCAAGATGAGGTGTAGCTGAAGTCGAACAACTCCATTACATTTTTATTGAAGATTATGAGAAAACAAGAATTGTGTCTTTTATATTGTATGAAATGATGAATCATGCTTCATACAATAACAGACATAAAACAAGGTAAAAAGGTCCATTTTGATTTCAGGTTAACAGTCACCAGAGATAAATGTTCCAGCATTCAGTTGCTTGGAAGAGCTGCGCTCTAAAAAAGAGCATGTTATTCACAAAATAATGTTTTTAATGCTTCACTAGACTGCTAAATTATGACTGTTTTGCTACCAACAGCTTTTTTTGTTGTGTACTATGACGAAACAGAGCTATTTTATATTGGCTCAACAGAACCTTAGTGTTTATATTACCTTAAGAAAACTTTAGTGTAAATATACATATGAGCTTTAAGTTAACAGCATGTTTACAGCTTTTAGTGCACACAGCATGAGTGCCGAAACAAGAATTACTTGGATTGCTTTGACTGACAAGAGACACCAAGTGTCTCTCCATTAATATAACATGATAAAGAAATGCATTTCATGTCATTTTATCACACACTGATCTTAGAGGACCACATAACTCTAATAATAACAATAACAATAAATATATAAAATAAGTTAATAAGTACCTGAAAAGCGAAATTATAAAGTTATATAAGTTCACATTCACCTGCAAGGACTGAATCCTGACACATCAGAAGATTTTCTGTGGCATTTTTCCTCAGAACACTTGACATGAATGGGTTAAAGTTTTAAAACTATAATACAATCATGGTAACAACTTAATGTTTTGCTCATTTATTCACTTCATATCAATAAATTGTTTCAGTAAGGACTTATATGACTTTTACAGTGATACTGGAATGTCATAGAGCCCCCAAAAGGCATTAGAGACTGGTACTTCACCAGGGGCAGCGAGCTACAGTGAGTCTCCCATTCACAGGTCATATACCTTTGTGTTTTAAAGCCACAGTTTGCCATCAGTTATCAGCTGGATGGCTCCCTTTTATGGTTGTTGACAGCTACTTACATTCATGCAGATTTCCTTTGCTGTGAATGTGTGTTGCTGTGGGCCTCACTATATATGGCGAAAGGGAAACTCTGCCAGTTTTTCCAGATTTTTACATAAAGTAATCATTAATATGTAAACAAAGTCATTCAGAGTGGTTGGACATGAGATAGAGAAACAGAGTCAGAACTGTTCACAGTGATAGTGACAGCAACCAAATGTCTGGAGAGTTGAATGTCACTAAAAGCAACATCAAAACATTTAAGATTAACTTAAAATCTTTTCATTCTTTTCATATTTCTTGACTTGAAATCTACATGTATTTATTGCACTGACTATTTGTGATTGAGTGAACTTACTTGTGTGTTTCGGGGTCTCAGAATCACATTTGCTTTCTTGTTTCTAATTGGTCCAGAGAGCAAACTGCTCTATACTGGAACGCCTCTGTGTAATACAGTACAATGCAAGATACACCTGCTAGTTACAATGTCATGAGATGTAGGTTGAGACACAAATCACATTTCAGATCACTCAAAGATACGAGAAACCTTCAAAAGAAAAAAGAGAATTTGCGATTTATGCTGCTTAATGCTACATTTTAGTGTGGTTTTAATGCATTATTTAACATAGGAATACATAGAGAAGTGAAAAAATCCAATAAGGACTTAAACTTACCTCTGTACTGAGGATCTGCTGTATGTGAGAGAGAGGTTTTGTCCACTTTCATGGCATTTTAATGTGTATATTCTCTGCAGTTGCTGTACCGGAGTTCCTTTTGTTCCTCCTGGTCTTATACATTTCTATGTTGTCCTTATTGACATAAATGTCTTCATATAAATGCCCACCACTATCTGAATTTCTTCTATTGTCTGCAGTAATTCCTGAATTTGCATAAATATTCTCCCTCATATCCATTCTGCTCTGATTGATGTTAACTTTAATAACTCTGATAACTCTAAAAGTGACTCTGTATGTCAGCTTATTGCTACTGTAGAGCATCTGTGCTCAACTGTACTAGTAAATAGCCTGATGTAAATGAAGGTGATGCTGGCCACATATGTGAAACTGTGAATTGAACACACAGCTGCACATTCTACACTTTAATATCACAGATATTTTTGTCTTTCACACCAGTCAGTCAGTTTACAAGAATCCCTGGTAATTATTATTGCCCACATTAAAAAGTAAAAAAATACTGTACTAGTAATTTTGTGCATCTTGGAATACACCTATATGGGAATTGAGGGATGATGCTGTTTTTTGTTCATATCTGCTGAACGAAATCTACCTCTATTAAAACTATGACATTCAATTGGAGAAATATAAGATTTATTTCTGTAAGGTTGCAAACACAGTATAATTAAAATGCATATATTTTAGCACAGTAGCCCAGCATCCCCTGAACGTTCTGCTCTTCTGGAGTAAAATAAACACTCCATCAAATATATCTAAACATCTGTCTGATGCTGACAATTTTTTTAAACACAATTATCTACTAATGCCTAAATCAGTTATGATTCTGATATCGTTGTGCAGCCAATTTGCATCTTAACGCCCCCTTGTTATGTGTTAAGAAGTGTTAGGACTACCTAAAAGGTGATATGATGGTCTTATATTTACCCTGTACTGAAATGTAGTTATTTCCATATTTTTGCACAGGACTAATATTTGAGAATGTGTGAAATAATGAGAGATAATCACAAGTAAATAGAGCTTAACACACTTAATGAATATTTGTCTCAATCACCCATGTTACCTGTGTTAAAATTTCACAAGAAATAATCCAAAATTAACTGGAGAGTAATGGTGTTACATTATGTCCATGACAAGCAAACATTTTTTCCTTATTCTTATTCTCACCATTTTAAATTTTTGTCGAGGAGGAGGTATTGGAAGGTCTTGTTCTGACACCAACAATATATTTAGCACAAGTTATTTCTATTTATCTAGAGATACTACAGGTCCACACACCACAGAATAGGCTGCATTTTCCAACAGCAGGTGCTCTGTTTTACTCCCTCAGATTTGAATCATTTACTTTTTCATTGTTTTTCTTAGTAAGTTATGTGAACAACTGATTAGTGCTGGATCAGCTGTTAAGCTGATCACTAGTGCCCTCTAGTGGGTCATTATGGTGTAACACCAAACATAAACTGAAATGTTGAATGAAGGTTCCTGAGACCATATGTGTTGTACTCTAGTCCTGGTGGGCCGCAGCACTGCAGAGTTTAACACTCTACCTCATTAAATACCTGATTTAACACGTCAGTGAATTAGCAAGACCTTTTTAAGTTGACTTTAGCCTTGGAAGAGGAAATATCTTCAGAGCCACGGCCCGAGACTGACACCTCTGACTAAGAGGGTTATGAGATTTTGAACAACTACGTACTCATGTTCATGCTCATTTGGTGCAACCAAAGGTTTTCCGATTGACATGAAAGTCTGCATGCTGCTACTGTATCCTGTCCTGGCTCAGGATCTATGAGGCTGATGTCATATTCAGAAAAACATGGCCACCATTGAGCAGTCAGATTTCAGCAAGTATTTCACAGCCTTAGAACTGGCCAGTCACCATAAAATTAGATATGTATCTTCAGATATGGACTCTCTAATAGCCATTGAAGTTTGACGGGTATCAGCCACTGGGGGGGGTCTACTCAAACACCATAATGAGTTCATATCTTACACCGTCCAAGCCATATTGTAGTGACCTGCTACAGGCTGGTACTGGCTTTTAGAAGCTTGTGAGGCATGGCCACACCAGGAGCATCATGGGAGGTGCACACCCACCCAAGAAGGCCCTATATATGTTGTTATGGGGCTTATGTTGCTGTGACCTACTTTAGTGAATCCTATATGAAAAAATATATATGGACATGTACATATCTATATTTTTATTTTTTATATTATACATTTATACATATACATTTTTATCTTATACATTATTTTTATATTATACATTTAAAATACATCACATACACATACACTAAAATCTATTTCAGATTATATTATTAGATTAACCAAATATATTTTAAAATGCATTTATTTTAAAATGTATGGGGAAATATTACACATAGAAATGTACCATATAAAAATAAATGTATGTAAACATATGCGTCAAATACTTTTGAAAATGTATGAAAATAGCCAATATACTTGTTCACTGTTTCGAATACTTTCTGAAATGAATTCTTATTTGTGTCTTAATTGTAAATGTTGGCAAACGAACGTTTAACATGTAAAAAGCAAGTGTTGTAGGTATTGCTGTGACAATAACAAATAATAAGCACCCAGATCAAATGTAAATAAAAGACTGGCAATTATGAATTCAGTACAAATATGCTGTTATTCACTCACATGCTGGTGACCATTCAGATAAATATT
The DNA here is from genome assembly GCF_904425465.1 of Colossoma macropomum. Lineage (NCBI taxonomy): Eukaryota > Metazoa > Chordata > Actinopteri > Characiformes > Serrasalmidae > Colossoma > Colossoma macropomum. Next base: position 8,503,356 of record NW_023494796.1, on the reverse strand, counting down.
CCCTTACAGATCCAAACAAACTGCTGATATTCCTGATATTCACTGATATTCATTCTAAAACTCTCTCAGTTCAAAATACTTTTCTCACAAATCCCAACAAACCAGTCATTACAGGGAAAATCAGCCCAGTAATTTATAATATGAAACCATATGCCAGTTACGACACAGTCCTCATCTTCTGCATAACTGAATGAAACCATGAACCAGAACCTGAAAGAGAGATTCAGTAATCAGCGCCCGTGATGTTCGTGACTAGCGTTGGAAGTTTCTGAAGGGTTATATGAGATTCAAAGTGGAAAAAGGTAAAAAAATTGTAAAATGTAAACCCTATAGTTTGTTTTTTTTTTGTTTTGATTGCTTGTTATGTTGCTGGCTAAATCATCATGCTTTAGTCTGGCTCCAGTAGCTGCTTAGTTTAGGCTACAGGCTCCGTTGTTGGCTATATGTGTGATTAGATGAGAAATTAAAGTTATTTAGTTACATAACATACTGCAGCTCGAGAAAGTTCACTGCTAACCAGCATAGTGAGGGTATAGTATCATGTAGCTAACATTATTAAGGAATTAGCAAGTAGGTTAGGCTGTATTTCGTCTCATTAGCTTGTAGCTGCCTTTCCCGTTTAACACATTTTTTAAAGTTAAATAAAATAAAATCAGTTTGAAACTCACTTGATTTAGTTTCAACACACATTTTTTGCTGAAAATAAACATATAAACAAATAGTTCAATGAGTAATTAAAGAAACTTAAACAGGGCAACAGGAGTCAAATTAGTTTTTGGAAGAGTAATAGCAGTTTGTGGAAGAATGGAGGGATGGGGAAGGAACAAATCAAAGGAAAAGGTGCACAGCAGTTATGGATGGGTAAAAGAGGAGAAATTATTTGGTTAACCCTAAAGGAGAAGCTTGCACTATGAGATGTAGGTCACTTTTCTGCAAAATGGACCCCACTAAAATTTTGATCCTAGTTATCCTGACTGTACTGGTAAGTTGTTTTGCATCATGGGATACATTAATATCAGAATTGAGAGATGATGACTGTCTGATACATTTTATGTACATCTGCTGATGCTGATACTGATACCAATACATTAACATTTATAAAAAGTAGAAATTGGGACTAGACATACCTGCATTGGCAAAATAACATTTTTTGGATAAATATAACATTTTATTTGAAGCAACTATGTCAGTACCGATAAATTTCTGATTTCATATCAGTACTGACATATTCCTAATTGCATCACAATGTTCCCTTGCTGTGTTAAGAAGTACTTGAAATGTAATATGATGGTCTTGCATATGGAAATGTAGCTGTTTCCATATTAGATACAGTGCTCAGTAATGCTCATTAATGTTTTCAGAGTAGGTCAAACAGTTACTGAGATTCACAGGATTAGCACTTCAGAATGTGTGAAATAATGTGTGATAAATCAAAAGTAAATAAAGCTTAACACAATAAATATATGTCTCACTTACAAGACCACCCTTTCATTTATGTAATTTCCAGTAAAGTAAAATGAGTTTTTGTTACCTACACTTCTGTAAGCAGAGCACCAGTTGGAATCTAACCTGTACTGTGGTGTGTGACAGTATTGCCACATAACTAAGCCAGTGGTAGCTTAGTTAACATGGTATGGATCCAGAAACCACAGAATAGGTTACTTTGGTTATTTTGCTTTTCTGTCCTTCCAACAGTAGGTGATCTGTTTCACTCCCTCAGATGTGGGTCTAAACTTATGTTGGTTCTTTGGATAGCCAGAACTGAACCTGTTCTGTGGTGAGCAGAGCTGTTGTAATAGCCAAGCTAATGCTGATCAGCTCTTCTTTCTTAGTTAGCAGCACAGTTGAACATTTAGCAATGCTCAGATTGATGGTTTGACATTTATTTATTGCAGATTGGAAATGATGCAACTCTGTTCTTGTATTTGGTGACTGTAATAAACTTTTTGATTATTTTGATTTTTAAATATCACAGAATGAGAAGGAAAAAAAGAGATGTAAACACCTCCATCACTTACAAGGCTTTTAAATGTGTACTTAATGGCCATTTTGACTGGAAATTAAATAAACCATGTTTTTTTCTGATTTTCGCCCAGTACTGTATAGACACATAAATCGTAGTGATTTAAACATGGTAATAATTTGTATTGCTTGCTTGAAATTTCTATTTGACTTCAAAAAGAAGGTAACTGTCTCAAACCTTAGAGCTGATCTGCTCACCCAAATAAGAGAACTTCTGAAGACAGTCTCTCTGAAGCTGATGCATCACAGAGGTGTAATTTGTCTTTAATTGATCTCTTTCATTTGTTACATCCAAAAATCTGGTCAGTCAGGTTGTTGAACTTGATCCACAGCACTGTGACGGCAGTCAGCAGGAGAACACACAGCAACCCCAGACACACTGCCAGTCTGTACAATCCTCAAAAATTAACATGAAGTAGAAACAATGTACACACTTCATGTCTTGTGAATTTGTACTTATAAATATGAATTAAATCTCTAAATCTCTGTATTCATAAGCATTAACAAAGATATATATATACACACACACACACACACACACACACACACACACAATCTAAGCCACTTATCCTTCTGGGTTGTGGGGTGCTGGAGCCTATCCCTGTGCGCATTGGAACAACTTGAAATAAAACAATGTTAATGTCTGTAAAAATAATTCAAAGATACTAATTAACAGTATGCTAAAAGGTGCTGTAAAAGCTAAGTGTGGCGCTAGAGGAGTTCTAAAATCATTCAGCACCCCTGTTAGCACTGTTCACTGGCTTTTTCATATAAGTTATAATAATGTAATTAGGCTACAAGTTCATAAATCTTTTTACAGCATTTAGCAGACGAACTTATCCAGAGCAACTTCATCTTCCACAAGATCTGCATACACAGCAGTAATGTGTGTATCTACACAGGCCTTCACTGAGAGCACAGTAGACTGCTGATACAGGATCAGTCCTGGTTTAGTCTGCTCTAACTAACACTAACTGAGAGTAGATTCTCTCGCCAGATTGTTGAGGTGGATTATTTCTGGTTAGCTGTTTAAATATGGATCAAACACAAAACAGCTTTACAGAAAAATCCAGAACCAAGCCCCCATAAACAAGCCAAAAGTGACAGTGGCAAGAAAAATCTCCCTAAGAGGAAGAAGAAGAAACCTTGAGAGGAACCAAGACTCAAAAGGGGAACCCACCCTCCTCTGGTCAGCACCGGATAGGAAAACAATAACAAAAGATCAAAATGAACAGAGATTAAGGTTTGACCATCAGTATAAGATACAGAAAAGAGGAAAAGCAGGTGAAGCAATGCTGCTGATGAAATAGTTTGTGCAGCAGCTTTATCATCAGGAGGGTCAGTGGCGAGCAGGTGAGGTTTGCACAGTGTTGTACATGTCAAGTGAAGTCAGTCAGTAGTATTTTTCATCAGTTACAGCACTGCTTCAGTGCCCACAAGAGTGTTATATCACCATAGCCTGTGGTCATCTTTACAGCTGCAGGGACCACCACAACACCACAATGGTTCTGTAATAAACCCTCTTTTTTGTGTGGTCTCAGACACTGGATTACATTGCTAGTCACATGACTGGTCACTAGCAAAACCAGCATATGTGGTGTTTTGGATACTGGCATGCTGGTCAACCACTAAAGTACAGCGTGGTTCTCAGAAGCGGTCTGTGTTTGGTGTCACACCATATTGATCCACTAGAGGGCACCAGTGATCAGTTTAAGAGACGACCCAACACTGATTAGTTATATACACGTTGCTGTTTAATTTACCAGGCAGGCCAAACTAAAAGGCAAATGTTACTTATTGTTTGTCCCTGAACTGAATCCAGTATGATCAGTTCTCCAAACCCAACTCTAAAAGTCTGCATAAGAATATCCTGATAAGAGGATAAAGAGACCTGCAGAAATGTTGGCAGCTCAACAACAAAAATGAACCATCTACTAACAAACCATCTTATCCACAGTGGAGTAGAACCCCATAATGACTCTGTGAGGACATTAACAAAAGGGTGAAATATGATTAAAACTATAGGAAAACTTGCTTCTGCAGATGAACCATGTGACTCACACATTAAGGTCATCAGTTTCACATATGTGGTCAGCATCTCTATCTAACACAATCTCCTTAATGTAGACCAGGCTATTTACTAGTACAGCTGAGCACAGAAAGTCTGCAGTGACTTCCTGCCAGCAGCAGCATTAAGCTGACAGGCAGTGCATACAGAGTCACTTTTAGAGTTTTCACAGTCATTAAAGTTAACATCAGTCAGAGCAGAATGGAAATGATGGAGGATATTCATGCAAATTCAGTAATGACTGCAGACAACAGAAGAAATTCAGACAGCAGTGGACATTCATATGAAGACATTTATGCCGATAAGGATGACTTAGAAACGCTTCAGACCAGGAGCAACAAAAGGAACTCTGGTACAGTAACTGCAGAGAATATACACATTGAAAATGCTGAGAAAGTGAACAAAACGTCTCACTCACATACAGAAGATCCTCAGTACAGAGGTAAGTTTAAGTCTTTATTCGGTTTTTCACTTATCCATGTATTAATATGCTAAATAATGCATTAGGCATATGCCAGCACAAGTAAAGACACAAAAACAATGAAAAAGATGTGAAGTTACTAAATGAACAGCATCGCTTCATCAAAAACACTAAAACAAGTCAAATGGAATCATTAAAAGGGAATTCCACTAATTCCTCCTGTAACTGTTGAGATGTAAGAAAAGTCATGCAGAGTGGTTTGATGCGAAACGGTTCATTGTAGAGAAACATTTGACTCATTTCTTTACAGTGGTGCTGATAGGAACCTGGAGTCATGTCTACAACACAAATATAGCCACTTTATTTACAATCCAAAACCAACTGTTAACCTACACGTGTCTTCTGCCCTGCATGTACCTCTCCACCATGAATGTATTTTAAAATGATATTTTAGGCCAACAAGCTTATTTCAAAACTTAAAACAAGAGGTATCAGACAGCATAATCATAACCATTTAATGTAACAGGTTTTTTTTTTTTATTATTACATTTTTATTAAGACACTTGTTCACACATACAAATGCATTTGGAAACGCGGAGGGACCATATGAGTGGAAAATCTAGGAATGATTATACAACTTAAAGCACATTTATAAATTTTTTCTGTCTTTTGGTGTGAATCAAAAGTTAGCTTCTCAAGAGGAAGTAAAGATGTTATTTGAGAAAACCACAAATTGAGAGATGGGACCTGAGGAGAAGACCAGAGAAGTAAAATACATTCTTTACAATGTAAACCAGCAGAATAAAGATCTGTCTGGCATTTTAGTGAATTGTAACTCCTAATTGGCCACAGAGCAGATATAATTTAGGGCACACTGTAAACTGTATATGAAGAATTGCTTGTATAGCTGAATGCACCCCTTCCCAAAATGTTTTGATTTTATCGCAGGTCCAGAAGGAGTGAATAAAGGTGCCTTTATATAATGGACACTTAAAACATAGGTCAGATCGTTCTGGAAATATCCTATGTAAGCGCAATGATGTGAGATGAAATCTGTTAATGAGCTTAAAATTAAGTGTGTATATTAATTGAAGTGCATTTTGGGTTCAGATTTGAACAGATAGAGAGCCAAACATCCTGATCGACAGCCTCCTCAAGGCCTCTTTCCCAGATATCTTTAAGACTTACTAAAGAGAACACGCAGATAACATGGCATAAACCTTTGAAATCAAGCCTTTTAACTCGTGGTGCTTAGTCAGAAATAGTTCAATCTCTGTCATGTCCATTCGCAGCATTCCAATATCCATCTGAGCTTTAATGAAGTGTCTAATTTGGAGATATCTAAAAAAAGTCAGTCTTTAGTAACTTATACTTGTTTAACATCTTTGAAAAAGACATCATAACACCCTCTGAAAACAAACAAGAGATCTGTGAAATACCAAGTTTACTCCAATTTAAAAGTCCAATGTTAGATAACTGAGAAGGAAAGTCCAGATTGGATGCAATCGGAGAGAGCAAGGAAAGGCCTTTAGGTACCTTGAAAAAGTTTTTTACTTCTTTCCAGGCCAATAATGTATTGGATACGACAAAGGACCCAGAAATGTTTTGTAATTTCTCCACATTACGTATGAAAGGTAAAAACTGTATAGATAAAGGAGAGCAGGCCTTGGATTCCATATGGACCCAGCGTGAGTCAGACCTGTTAGCACACCAGCTGATTATGTGTTTCATCCGAGCTGACCAGTAGTAAAACTGTAGGTTTGGCATGTCCGCTCCCCCTTTGTCTTTGGGTTTCATTAAATTCAGTAATTTAATTCTGGGTTTTCCGTTGTTCCAAATAAACCTTGAGAAGTGCCCATTCAAATCTTCAAAAAATGAACTAGGTAAATAGCAAGGAAGACACTGAAATAAATAAAGTAAGCGGGGTAAAATATTCATTCTCAAGGCATTTATTCGACCAAAAAAAGAGATTGGGAGAGAGCGCCTGTTGGCTAAGTCAGTCCTCAATTTGTTTACATGAGGTAAAAGGTTCAATGACTAATGAGAAAAGAAGGGGAGAAAGGGGACATCCCTGCCTTGTCCCTTGTGCAACGCATATTACTTGCGATATTAATCCATTAGAAGAAACTGTGGCTTGCAGATCTGAGTATAAATGTTTAACCATTTTACTAAAATGTAAGCCAAAATTAAACTTTTCAAGTGTAGCGAACAGGAAGTTCCATTCATCGCGATCAAAAGCCTTTTCGGCATCTAATGAAACAATAACAGAAGGTTTTTTGTGTGTGTTAACGAAATCTACAATATTCAAAAGCCGACGTATATTGTCAGAACCATATCGGTTTTTCACAAATCCTGTTTGGTCGGGATTGATTAATTTTGGTAACACAGCTTCCAGTCTGCGAGCGAGAGCTTTAGCAACAATTTTGTGGTCTGTATTTAATAAACTTATCGGCCTATATGATGAACAGCTCTGAGGGTCTTTGCCTTTTTTTTAAAAGTAAACAAATCGAGGTTGAAGCTCTGGCCAAAAAGCCCTATAGAATTCAGGTGGAAAGCCATCTGAGCCAGGCGATTTGTGAGATGGCATAGACCGCAGTGCCTCATAAATTTCTTCTGGAGTAAAAGGGGCATTGAGGTTGTCCAATGTAACAGGTTTCTGTGATGTAGCTTTTAGAGACATTAAATTCTCCAGACATCTGGTTCCTATCACCATCACTGTGAACATTTCTGAGCACTACTTAATAGTCTCTCTTCACTCTCAGCACCCAGCCACCGTAAATCCTTTATATCAATATCACTCAGCGTTGCCAACAAACAGAACAAATACGGTTGCCCAGATTCTTATCTTTGAAAGTCAAATGTTTGTTACTGGAGCAGAACCACTGGCTACTTGGGCTGTTTTGTAGCTTGGGGTCCAATATCGAGGCCTTGAAGTTACATTTTCTATTAGTTTGTCTTTAGGAAACAAAGTCAGACCCTTACACTGGACCTTCTTTTCCAACAGTGTGGCAGATAAAGTTTTCTAGAGATGGACAGAAGACATTTTGACTTTCACTAGAACTTTTCCAACACCCAGTCCTGTGTGTAAATGCTGTGCATCACCCTGAGCATTTATGTCCATCTATACTGTCCAAATATAACACTGAACCAAAGACTGTGTGCTTTCATTTCCACTTTCATTGTACAGCTGTTTCTATGTGCTTATGGGATAAATACAATGACATCAAATGAATTTCTTCATCATGCTACATTAATGGAGAGTCACTAGGTTTTAGCCATTCTGTCAGTCAGAACAATACAAGTAGTCCTTGCTTTAGCTCTCATGCTCTGTGCACTAAACATGTTCTGTGGTGAGCAGAGCTGTTATCATGCTATTTAGGCTAATGCTAACCAGCTTCTCTTTCCTAGCAGCACTGTTTAACATTTATCAACTGTTAGATTAGGAGAAGCTGGATTGCGTAAGCTTAACTAGCACAATGACAGCTCTGCTCACAACAGAACATGTTTACTTCTGTCTTATGAAAGCACCAACACAAGTTTAGATGATAATAACTCAATGTGAGGGAGTGAAGTTGAGCAACTAGTGTTGAAGGGACAGAAAGAAATCTAAAACTTTGTCAATTAGTACTCCAATTTGTTAAGACTTAATTAAGCCTAGCTCTGGAGGCCTCTATATTTTTAGTGGTTTCCACTCTGTAGCACACTTAATTCAACTCCTCAGCCAATCTAGGAGCTCTTCATGCTGGGAGGAGGCAAAAACTCAAATGATGGCTTCTCTTTCTCCTGTAACACAAGCTCTCCACATTGCATCTAGTTGCCCCTTCCGCTGCTGTAGCTTTTGTTAAGAACTGACCAAAACGTGACCACAACAAAACACTTTTTATGCTTGCTGTGAATTACTGCCAGGAATAACAGTCATGCAGACAGAGAGGAAATGCGTTTCTCACACATTGTACAGTGCATGCTTATTGCTCAACACCCAGCACATTGACTGTACTGGCAGTGGAACGGTTGTATTAAAAAAAAAAACACTGTTAAAAAGCAGCACAAAGCAATAGCATGTATAGCAGCCGTATTAATGAGGTAAGTACGAATATAAGAATTTTACATAACATGCTGTTTTAACATGATGTGTAGGAGCAGGTTATTAAAGCACTCTGCTGTACCTGTCTGTGAGCACACAAGACATCTTGTTACTACTGCTTCAAATAAAATTGTCAGGGGTGCCATGCCATTTTTTCTAAAAAGTAGCAGCACCACCATATTAATAAATATGAGCAAATTACATATTTTTCCATTTTTACTTAATGGGTCCACAGGACTTGTTTCCAAAATGACTCTGGATTATCTACATGTTGTTAAGCGTACTTCAGACTCTGACTTTTGTGATGACATTGAAGGTTTCTTTCTGATGACTCTTCAATGCAGATCATATTTGTCTAAGGCCCATGGGCCGAGTCAGGCCTGTGGCACAATCCTATTTGGCCCACAAAATGATTTTAATTTTCTATTAATGTTAGCCCATTTTACCATGAGCTGCACTACAGTTCCCAGCATGCACTGCAATACGCTAGTCAAAGCAGTGCTGCAGAGCAGAACAGAGCACCACCACTCCTGTGTCAGCTCAGAATGGTTACCACTGTATTACACTACCTTTCCTTTTAACCGATCTAGCATGATGTTCTAACACATGCAGAATGTTTCTTGCTGTTGTCATGTTGAAATAATCATGGACGTTCCTGAAAAAGACAGCATCTAAAAGGCAGCATATGCTGCTCCAAAATGTGTAGATATCTTTCAGCATTAATGGTGCTTTTACAGATGTTGAAGTTGATGTACAGCAGTTGACCATGCCATAGGCACTAATACACCCCCATACTATGACAGACCCTGGCGTTTGAACTTTATACTGGTAACAATCTGGATGACCCAGAAAACACAGAATCCTTTATTTCCATAAACGATCTGAGGTTGATTTGTCAGACCACAATACACATTTTCACTGTGCACTGAGCATATAGTACAGGCTTAATCCTTGTGTTGTCTTAAGGTCAAAAATTACCCGCCACTATGTTTAACAGCAGAGAAAACCCCACAAATGACCTTTTTTCAACTTTCAGCATTGATTTTGTTGGTATTTTCATGAAAGCTGTACACCAACAGGGTACAAAGACTGTCTTAGGGTCATTTTTTGGCAGTTAAAAAATCATTTACATGCCACAAAGAACAAGAGGCCTGGGTCACAGTGGTCAAAAGTCACCTCAGTGCTAGGCAAAGGGAAGGCATCTGCTTAGGCTCACTTCATGTTTTGATTTTTAAATCTCATAACTCTCTATGTTGTTGTTTTGTTATATGGTGTCATTCAGAGATGGTTGGTTTCTCCTGAATCTTGATTCTTCTCAAGGTTTATTGTTTCAGGAAATTTTCCTGCCACTGTTGCCTTTGGTTTACTCACTAGGGGGCTTGGACCCAGATTTCTCTAAAGCTGCTTTATGATGACCTAAATTATAAAATTAACTATAAAAATTAATATCGATTTCATCTGATAACAGAAACAGGAAACAGTCTGTTAATGTAAGTCTGAAGTAATTCTGGACCATATATATTGGTCCACTTATCATAAAATGCTTATACAATATGAACTAGCACAGCTGACGCTTTCAAGCAGTGTAAAATAATAAACAACTAAAAATAATAAAAATGAAGAGGTGTCCGCATAGAAGAGACTTCATGAAGATTATGTGATCATTTTCAGACCAAAAAGATATACACTTTTTAACCTAATGAAAATAATGAACAATGAATTCATTCACTTAATTAAGAACATATTAATTTTCAGAAATGAACACCACAGGCTACAGATGCTACAGACTGACTGCAGTGTGTCTGGGGCTGCTGTGTGTTCTCCTGCTGACTGTCATCACAATGCTGTGGATAAAGCTCGCTGCACAGAGAGACCAGTTACAGACCAGTTACACCAACCTGACTACAGAGAGAGACCAGTTACAGACCAGTTACAACATGCTGACTACAGAGAGAGACCAGTTACAGACCAGTTACAAGACGCTGACTATAGAGAGAGACCAGTTACAGACCAGTTACAACACGCTGACTGTAGAGAGAGACGAGTTACAGACCAGTTACACCAACCTGACTATGGAGAGAGACCAGTTGCAGACAAGTTACACCAACCTGACTATGGAGAGAGACCAGATACAGACCAGTTACAACACCCTGACTGTAGAGAGAGACCAGTTACAGAGCAGTTACAAGACGCTGACTATAGAGAGAGACCAGTTACAGAGCAGTTACAAGACGCTGACTGTAGAGAGAGACCAGTTACAGAGCAGTTACAAGACGCTGACTGTAGAGAGAGACCAGTTACAGAGCAGTTACAAGACGCTGACTATAGAGAGAGACCAGTTACAGACCAGTTACAACACCCTGACTGTAGAGAGAGACCAGTTACAGACCAGTTACACCAACCTGACTACAGAGAGAGACCAGTTACAGACCAGTTACATCAATCTGACTATAGAGAGAGACCAGTTACAGACCAGTTACAATATGCTGACTATAGAGAGAGACCAGTTACAGACCAGTTACAACACGCTGACTGTAGAGAGAGACCAGTTACAGAGCAGTTACAACACCCTGACTGTAGAGAGAGACCAGTTACAGACCAGTTACACCAACCTGACTATAGAGAGAGACCAGTTACAGACCAGTTACATCAATCTGACTATAGAGAGAGACCAGTTACAGAGCAGTTACAACATGCTGACTACAGAGACCAGTTACAGAGCAGTTATAACATGCTGACTACAGAGAGAGACCAGTTACAGACCAGTTACAAGACGCTGACTATAGAGAGAGACCAGTTACAGACCAGTTACAACATGCTGACTGTAGAGAGAGACCAGTTACAGAGCAGTTACAACACCCTGACTGTAGAGAGAGACCAGTTACAGACCAGTTACAAGACGCTGACTATAGAGAGAGACCAGTTACAGACCAGTTACAACATGCTGACTGTAGAGAGAGACCAGTTACAGACCAGTTACAACACCCTGACTGTAGAGAGAGACCAGTTACAGACCAGTTACAAGACGCTGACTATAGAGAGAGACCAGTTACAGACCAGTTACAACACCCTGACTGTAGAGAGAGACCAGTTACAGACCAGTTACAAGACGCTGACTATAGAGAGAGACCAGTTACAGACCAGTTACAACATGCTGACTGTAGAGAGAGACCAGTTACAGACCAGTTACAACACCCTGACTGTAGAGAGAGACCAGTTACAGACCAGTTACAAGACGCTGACTATAGAGAGAGACCAGTTACAGACTAGTTACAACATGCTGACTGTAGAGAGAGACCAGTTACAGACCAGTTACAAGACGCTGACTATAGAGAGAGACCAGTTAAAGACCAGTTACACCAGTGTTACTAAACTGGGTGAATAAGAACCATCACTTATTCTTTTTTTAGAAAAACAAAATTGTGAACTTGTTTACAATCACTGGTCACTATACTATATATCTCTAAACTGCAAGTTCACAGAACTGAAATGCTACTTGCATTAAATGCAGTGTTTAAAGGAAAACAACTTGAAATATTTGGTTAGTCTCCAGTTTGTATAGCAAGTATGCTACCTGCAAGTCGCAGGAGAATATCACTGCAGTAATTAATGCGCATGACAAAAACAAAACTGACAGGTTTCCATTCTTTGGCTTTGTATGTCGCGAAGTCTTGCCTTTTTCTGTGCATATCTGAGCTGTGTTCATTGTTATTCTCGCTCCATTTTAATAAAATTTTTGTTTATTTATTTATAATAGCTTGTGTACTGAATCCTGGCTATAACTACAAATGTTTGAAGCCCCCAAACAAAGCTGCTCAGCGTGTGTTTTCTGCCTCTCATTCATTACTCAAATTACAGAACAGAGGTGTTTTGGTTCCAATATCTGTGACAGTATATCTGACTGTGTTTGTTTTCAATGCATAGTGAAAGAACTGCAGCAGAATTGGACGATTTTCCAGTCCAGTCTGTACTACATCTCTACTGAGCAAAAAACCTGGGATGAGGGACAACAATACTGCAGAGACAGAGGAGCAGACCTGGTGATCATAAACAGCAGAGAAGAACAGGTGAATAAGTAGCAAACATACAGTAATAGATCCTTTTCACATTTCCTGCTCACTGCTTCAGCTCTGAAGTAGTTATATTCCCAACAAATGTCACAGTCAGTGAGGCTGTATGAGGAGTGAGGCGTTTTCAATTAAAATGAAACAGTAATGTCTTCCAGTGATACTTCAACAAGACAATATACACATAATAAACAGAACAGAAGAGATCTTGTGTAGAAGACAGTGAGTGCCCCATAATGTTACTGATAACTGTTAGCTTTAGCTTTAGCACTTCTGAAAGCTGCACTCCTCCCTCATCAATGCCTCCTGCTCATCAGACATGAAAATCCATTCAACCCACAATATCTAAAAATCTCTTTGCTTTTTATGACCAAGACAGATTTATACTTCAATAATAAAGCATGTTTTTAAATGTACTCCTCTGTGTGCTTCAGCTAAATGTGCAGCTTTAAGGTGTTTTGTCACGGCTGCCCTCAGTGACAAAACTCCACACAAAAAGCCATAACTGTGGTTTAATCGATTTCAAACCAGCACGTGATCATTCACATCTGACCAGTATGACTCAATACGTAGGTTAAACAAGTCTAATCAGTTAATGTTACCATGTAGGACTTGACATTTATGTGTCTTCAGCATTCCATTTCATATAATTCTCCAAATCGTGCTGCAAAGATGAACCGCGATGTATTTTGATGGTCTGACACTTTTCAAATTACCTGAATTCATGCTGACTGTAATGTGTGCTCAAACAACAACAACAACAACAACAACAACAACAACAACAATAATAATAATAATAATAATATTAATACATTTTATTTATATACCACCATTTCAGCTCCAGCCCCATCAACATCTCTACATTTTACTGTAAATGATTTTGGCTCTAATGATCCTCAACTTTATGACAACTCAACAGACGTTTGTAGAACATCTCAGCAAGAGCAAAGACGCTGGGGTTTCTATTGGCCTGACTGACCGTGAGAAAGAAGGAGTTTGGAAATGGGTGGACGGCTCAGCACTGACCACTGCGTAAGAGATCACTGAATTATTATACATTCATGAGATTTTATTCATTACTCAATGTGTTCAATACACATAGACCTTCTCTATGTTGTTTTTTCCAGGTACTGGGACAGCGGAAATGACTTTTTAGACAGTGAGGACTGTGTTGTAAACGGATATTCTGGAGAAGAAAATTGGTACGACAGACCATGTAATGAACCTTATTACTGGATGTGTGAGATAAAGTTCCTCCAGTGACTTCATAGTCAGACAGTGTTCAGTATATGAATCAAAGGAAGCTTCTCTCCTGTGTAATAATATGTTCCTGTGTTGATATATTTGCCATTCATATGTTCTCAAAGTGCCTTTTAACCTTTTAAGTGTTAAGTGCAGTTAGATGTGCACATTATTTTCTCAGTTTATTGATGACATTTGACATTTTTTACGAAGGTTGTCTGTCCCGACACTGCACAGCTCAAAAATTGACTATAAATTATTTGGAGTAGTTGTTGTTGGCTGTTGGTGATTCAGTAGTTTATAGTAGTTTATACAACTCTGTTTCCAAAAAAAGTTAAAACACTGTACAAATTGTGAATAAAAGCCGAATGCAATTATGTGCAAATCATTTAAACCCCATATTTAACTGAAAAAACCCCACAAAGACCGCTTATCAAATGTTGAAACTGAGAAATGTTATTGTTTTTTAAAATACGTGCACATTTTGAACTTGACACCAGCAACACATTTCAAACAGGGTTGTACTCTTATATTTATAATGGTGTGTATTTGTCTGTTGAGGATGAAGGAGGTTTATGTGTTTATGATTTTTTATTGCTTCTCAAGAGTTTTAATTCAAACAGATGTTTTCATGTAAATTCTTGCAGTCATTTTGAAATAGTTGACCTGTCTTTAGTGTCATTCTTCAGACTTGTCTTCATTACTGCATGCTGTTGCTGTAAATTAACTGTATTTGTTTAATATGTTTAAAATACTTTGTAACCAAATTTTAAGCATTAATAAATAGTTAACAAGCCATCTAATAATCACTTCTGAAGACTTCTTAAGATGACGTTATTATAAAGTAATCATGTTACAGTCGTATGACATGTTTGGTGATTTTCTAAGTGAAATTAAGTTAACACACCCTCTACAGAGAACACACTTAAATATGTCAGTGTTCTGCTAATTTTAGAGCATATTTTTTTTAGTAATTTGTGTTTAAACATCAGAAAAATACAACATAAACTATTAAAGGTGCCATACGTTTTGCACAGGCCACATTTTATGCTTTATTAGTACTTATTTTACATCAGTAATCATTATCATTTAGATGTTTGAACAACATATGAAGACCCTGATTAGACTGTTATTCTGCTGCTGTTGTTCTAATAGGCAGTTAAATGTGAGGTAAGTAAAAATGTGTATATGGTGTTATAATGGTCGTCTCACTTCAAAAGCACTTTACTGAAATGTTGAGAAGAGGTCAGAGAGCTTGGACTGGTCTAAGAAACACAGAGAGAGTAGGGAAATGGGTGGACGACTCAGCAGTGACCAGGTAAGAGATCACTGAACTGAACTCTGTTGATGATGCAGTTGCTGAGTCAGATTCATAAAAGTCAGTAAAACCAGCTCTGTCACTCAAAATGTACAGCGGGGTCAATAAGAGCTGTTCATGGAGTCACTGTGGTGGTGATTAGTGCTGTCGTCTCTTTAACGCTGTATGTCCATCTCTGTCCTGGTCTGAGGGCACGGTGCCCCAGGAGAACTTTTAATGCCCCCAATATATGTTCATCATAAACTTTTAGAGTAGCAATAGATGTTATAATAATAATAATAATAATAATAATTATTATTATTATTATTATTATTAGTAGTAGTAGTAGTAGTAGTGTGTGTGAAGTATTTTTACAATTAGAAATTAAATTAAATGAACTTCTACTGAACTGAAATTCTAATACCCATGTTGCCATTTTAGCTTTTATTTCCCAATTTTTATCTCAAAAATTCACTTTACACATGTAAATATTAAACTTCAACTAGTAAATATTTAAAGCTCACCAAAAACCTGGTGTCCTTCCTTCTTTCTACCTTTCCATCCTCTGTGGCTTTTATCTTTCTGTCTAAAGCAAAAAGTCAAAGAATGTCAGAGAAAGAAGAAAAATAAAATGATCTTGTGCTACAAATGATCTTAAAATTGATAAATATTCCTTTGATTTACACTATTGTGTCTCAATTTAAGAAACATTTAGTATGTAGTCCTAGCATGAGTGTGATCTGATGTCATCATCATCATCATCATCATCATAATAATAATAATAATAATAATAATAATCTAAAATGAGCCAAAACTGACATATGGATCTAATTTTAAACATTTTCTAGGTACAATATTTCTTGAGATGAGAATGTCTGAAGAGGCTTCAATCACAACTCTGGAGAAACTTTACTTTTAAATCAACACTGTAGAACCAAAAATAAGATCTATTAATTTCAGGATTTAGATGAATCAGCCAGCCTGAAAAGTTTTTTAGCTCTTCACTCTTAAAAAAAGATCTTCAAGGGTTCTTTAGTAAAGATAAAAGGTACTATATACAACCACGAACACACAAAGAACCATCTGCATGCTGAAAGGGTTCTTTGCATGGTGAAACGGTTCTTCAGACTGATGGAGAACATGTTGTAGACAGTTCTATATGGAACCTTTTTAAAAAGGGTTCTATGTAGTTCCATAAAGAGTTCTGCTATTGTTATAAGACTGTTATTACACTGTAACAATTTACAAGATTTTCTGGCTTCTCAAGATTTCATTTGTTGCAGTGTCAGACTTATGCAGACTGAAGATTCTCCACAGGGGGCGCTGTGACAACCAAACAGGGCTCTTTATGCTCTGTACAGTGTGAGGGACTGAAGAGAGTCTTAGGCCTCAGCAGCCTGAGGTTAATATGAGCACTGAGCTGTGTGTTCAGTACAGCAGTACAGCTCACTTATACTAAGTAGAGATTATGAGTGATTTATCACTAATTTATCACCACATATGTTGTTCAAACATCTAAATGATTAATGATTACTGATATAAAATAAGTACTAATAAAACACAAGAAGTGGTCTGTGAAAAAATTATGGCACCTTTAATAGTTTATGTTGTATTTTTCTAACAGATTTAAACACAAATAACTAGAAATTGTGCAGAACAGTGACATATTTAAGTGTGTTCTCTGTAGAGGGTGTGTTAACTTAATTTCACTTTCAGAAATTTCAGAAAATCCCCAGACATGTCATCTGACCATGTGTTGAAACATTTGCATATAACTGTAACATGATTACTTTATAATAACATCATCTTAAGAAGTCTTCAGAAGTCATTATTCGATGGCATTTAACTATTTATTAATGATTAAAATCTGGTTACAAAGTATTTTAAACATATAAAACAAATACAGTTACTGTACAGCAACAGCATGCAGTAATGAAGACAAGTGAGGACAAGTGAGCAAGAATTTACATGAAAATATCTATTTGAATGAAAACCTTTGAGAAGCAACAAGGAATCATAAACACATAGACCTCCTTCATCATCAACAACAGACAAATACACACTATTATAACTATAATAGTACAAAATTCAAATTCAAAATGGGCGTATATTAAAAAAACAGTTTTCTCAGTTTCAACATTTGATTTGTGGTCTTTGTTTTTCAATTAAATATGGGGTTTAAATGATTTGCACATAATTGCATTCGGTTTTTATTTACATTTTGCACAGCGTCCCAACTTTGTATAAACTACTATAAACTACTGAATCCCTAACAGGCAACAACAACTACTCCAAATATATTATAGTCAATTTTCAAGCTGTGCAGTTTTGAAACAGCCTACCTTGGTATAAAATGTCAAATCAAGAAGCTGAGAGCAAATTATGCACATCTAACTGCATTAAATAATAGGTTAAAATAACAACCAAATTAACCTCATAGATTACAGTAACATGTATATAAGGCACTTGAGAACACATGAATGGCAAACATCAACACAGGTACATATTATTACACAGGAGAGAAGCTTCCTTTGATTCATATACTGAACACTGTCTGACTATGAAGTCACTGGAGGAACTTTATCTCACAGATCCAATAATAAGGTTCATTACATGGTCTGTCGTACCAATTTTCCCATCCAGAATATCTGTCTACAACACAGTCGTCATCCTCTGAAAATTTGTTTCCGCTGCTCCAGTACCTGAAACAACACAGAGAAGGTCTGTATGTATTCAACACATTGATTCATGGAATAAAATCTCATGAATGTATAATAATTCAGTGATCTCTTACGCAGTGGTCAGTGCTGAGCCGTCCACCCATTTCCAATCTCCTTCTTTCCCACGGTCAGTCAGGCCAATAAAAACCCCAGCATTCTCTCTTTTGCTCATATTTTCTACAAACTCCTGTTGAGGTGTCAGAAAGTTGAGAATCATTAGAGCTAATATTTTACAGCTAATGTGTAGCCAGGATTATTGATTATTCGTTGATACGTCCATCGGTGCAGTTTAATCAAGACAAATGGCAAATTCAAGTTTTCAGGCAAATAAAAACCACCACACATGGGACTTATTCTTATACTGTTGAAGTATCACTGGAAGCCATTACTGTTTAATTTTAATTGAAAATGCCTCCCTCCTCATACAGCCTCACTGACTGTGACATTTGTTGGGAACATAATTACTTCAGAGCTGAAGCAGCGAGCTGGAAATGTGAAAAGGATCTATTACTGTATATTTGCTACTTATTCACCTGTTCTTCTCTGCTGTTTATGATCACCAGGTCTGCTCCTCGGTCTCTGCAGTATCGTCGTCCCTCATCCCAGGTTTTTTTCTCAGTAGAGATGTAATAAATACTGGACTGGAAAATCTTCCAATTCTGCTGCAGTTCTTTTACTATGCATTGAAAACATAAACACAGTCAGATATATTTTCACAGATGCTGGAACCAAAAGACCTCTGTTCTGTAATTTGAGTAATGAATAAAAGGTGTAGGCAGAAAACACACACTGAGCAGCTTTGTTTGAGGGCTTCAAACATTTGTAGTCATAGCCAGGATTCAGTACATAAGCAATTATAATAACTAAATAAATAAATAAATAAATAATTAACTTTTTTAGTAAATGAAGTGAGGGACAAACACAAGAAAACCAAGAATAACCATGAACACAGCTCAGACATGCACAACAAAAAAGGCAAAACTTGAATGGAGAATGGAGTATACAGCAACGGGCAAACACACTACTCATAGATGAAACAGATAGCATTGATTATCTCATAACAATGGCTCATATCAAGGTCTGGGATATTAGACAGTGAGTGGACAGTCTGTTCTCCTTCACATAGTTAATGTGTTGGAAGCAGGGGAAATGGGCAGGTGCGAAGACCTGGGTGACCCTGACAAGGCCAAATTGTTATGGCCAGATGACTGGGTTGGATCACTTTGAGCAAGAACTCAGGCCTACATGTTTTCAAAAATCAGTATCATTGCTGAGCTGAGAGAGAACTTTGACTCAAAAATATCCAGCCAAGAGTGGTTCTGTTGTGAGAAACTAACTGTTGAAAGGCTAGAAGATGGCTGACACAATCTCTAACTGTACACCATTAAGGTGAACTTACAATGTAGAGGTTCCCAGTGTAGTGACCAGTGAGTGTAAATGTGAAACATAGTTTCATTAAAGTTCATTCTTTTGTTTCTAAAAAAGAATAAATGATAGTTCAGGTTCACTTACCCAGTTTAGAAAGTTTCATCTGTAGTCCATCAGTCAGGCTATTGTATCTGGTCTGTAACTGGTCTCTTTCTATAGTTAGGTTGGTGTAATTGGTCTGTAACTGGTCTCTCTCTATAGTCAGGTTGGTGTAACTGCTCTGTAACTGGTCTCTCTCTGTAGTCAGGTCAATGTAACTGCTCTGTAACTGATCTCTGTCTATAGTCAGGTTGGTGTAACTGGTCAGTAACTGGTCTCTCTCCATAGTCAGTGTGCTGTAACTGGTCTGTAACTGGTCTTTCTCAATAGTCAGGGTGTTGTAACTGCTCTGTAATTGGTCTCTCTCTGTAGTCAGGTTGGCGTAGCTTCCCTGTAACTGAGTTCTCTCTATAGTCAGGTTGGTGTAACTGGTCAGTAACTGGTCTCTCTCTTTAGTTAGGTTGGTGTAACTGCTCTGTAACTGGTCTCTCTCTATAGTCAGGATGTTGCAACTGCTCTGTAACTGGTCTCTCTCTATAGTCACGTTGGTGTAACTGGTCTGTAACTGGTTTCTCTCTATAGTCAGGTTGGTGTAACTGGTCTGTAACTGGTCTCTCTCTGTAGTCAGGTTGGTGTAACTAGTCAGTAACTGGTCTCTCTCCATACTCAGTGTGCTGTAACTGGTCTGTAACTGGTCTCCCTCAATAGTCAGTGTGTTGTAACTGCTCTGTAATTGGTCTCTCTCTGTAGTCAGGTTGGTGTAACTTCTCTGTAACTGATCTCTCTCTATAGTCAGGTTGGTATAACTGGCCAGTAGCTCATCTCTCTCTCTTGCCAGGTTGGTGTAACTGCTGTGTATTTGGTCTCTCTCTATAGTCAGGTTGGTGTAACTGGTCTGTATCTGGTCTCTCTCTATAGTCAGGTTGGTGTAACTGGTCTCTAACTGGTCTCTCTCTCTTGCCAGGTTGGTGTAACTGCTCTGTATCTGGTCTCTCTCTATAGTCAGGTTGGTGTAACTGGTCTGTAACTGGTCTCTCTCTGCAGTGAACACGAACCACATCACTGTAACAGCAGTCAGCAGGATAACACACAGCAGCCCCAGACACACTGCAGTCAGTCTGTAGCATCTGTAGCCTTTGGTGTTTCCTGTTTCTGTAATCAGATAAAATCAATATTGGTTTGTATAGTGTATTTAACAATATAGGCCATCACAAAGCAGCTGCACAGAAATCTGGGTCCAAGCCCCTAGTGACCAAAAGCCACAGTGGCAAGGAAAACTTAAAAATACACAGGAAAATGAAAAAAGATCCATGTACGTACACACACACACACACGCACACACACACACACACACACACACACACACACACACACACACACACACACACACAAAGATATAACCTAATTTTGTACTGAAGATTTGCTGTATATGAATAGTATAATTTTTCCACTTGTAATGAACGGCTTCATTTTGAATGTCCATTTTCTTTCCTGAATTGAATACACTGAAGTTCTTTTGGTTGTTTCTGGTCTTTTTGTCACCTTCATTCATGTAAATGTCTTCATATGTATTCTCACTGTCATCTGTATCTGATCTGTTGTCTATGCTGGTTTGTGCATCTCCATTCTGATTTGTTAGATGTGTAAGTAATGTACAGCCCTGTGTCCAATAAAAATTGGGACGCTGTGCAAAATGTAAATAAAAACAGAATGCAATGATGTACAAATCATTTAAACCGGATATTTAACTGAAAATACTACAAAGACATATCAAATGTTGAAACTGAGAAATGTTATCATTTTTTTTTACAATATATGTCAATTTTGAATTTGATGCCAACAAAACATTTCAGGAAAGTTGAGATGGGGCAAAAAAGACTTGTTTTTTGGCAACAAATGTTGTGTAATGCTAAAAAAAAAAAAAACACCTGGTGGAACATACATATATCATCTAAACCTCTTATCCTTCTGGGTCGCGGTGGGGTGCTGGAGCCTATCCCAGCTGTCATTGGGCGGAAGGCAGGATACACCCTGGACAGGTCGCCAGTCCATCGCAGGGCAGACAGACAGACATACACAATCACACACACACATACCTAGGGGCAATTCAGCATGTCCAATCAGCCTGACTGCACGTTTTTGGACTGTGGGAGGAAACCGGAGTACCCGGAGGAAACCCACGCAGACACAGGGAGAACAGGCAAACTCCACACAGAAATGACCCTGATCACCCGGCCAGGAATCGAGCCCAGGCCATTCTTGCTGTGAGGCGACAGCGCTACCCACTGCGCCACCGTGCCGCCCCTGGTGGAACATCTCACAACTAATTTGATTAACTGGCGACAGATCAGTAACAGGAGTATAAAAAGAGCATCTCAGAGAGGCTGAATCTTTCAGAAGTAAAGATGGGGAGGAGTTCAACACTCTGTGAAAGACTGCACAGGCAAATAGTGCAACACCTAAAGAATGTTTTTCAAAGTAAAATAACAAAGAACGTGGGTATTTAATCATCTATGTGAAAAATATCATTAAAAGAATCCAGAGAAATCGCTGTGTGCAAGAGACAAGGCCGAAAACCAATATAGGCTCAGAGTGTTCTTTAAAGAAGTAATGCAACACAGTGATAAACACGACCCTGTCCCAACTTTTTTGAAATGTCTTCAGACGTCAAATTCAATATCGTCTCAAAAACAATAATTTTTCAACATTTGATATGTTGAAATAGTTATATAGTTTGATACTGGTTGAGCTATTCTTAGGTTACAGAAATGTGTACTAAAACTTAGGGGCTGCCCATTTAAGGGGTTAACAGTTGCTTTTCCATTGTTAGTTTTTTTAGTTTGTCAGTACAGTCAGTGTGCTGGGTGTTGAGCAATGAGAGTATGCACTGTTCATGTACGACAAACTACACATTTCCTCTTTCTTGATGTGAATTTCTGTCATTACTGCCAGTAATTCACATCAAGTATGCAAAAATGTGGTTTTCGTGGGCAAAGTTCAGAGAATACACAGTCAGTTCATAAAAAAAGCTAGAGCTGCATAAAGAGGCCCTCCAGAGGCCCTCCAGTCCAAGCACCACTGTTGTAGATACAGTCCCATCTCACTGATACTGATCTCCCACAGCATCTCAGCCTGCTGGAAATGTATGTTAGCCTAGACTTTCTTACATCTTAACAAAAAAGAGGAGTAATAGACAACTTTTTAGATTAATGTTGTATTTTTTTCTTATTTGTTTAAACCTGTTTCCTCTCTAGTATTAGTCACTACCAATTTCAGTTATCTAGGTATTTAGACACTAGTGCCAAAACAAGTATCTGTCATATATGCTGGGTTTTAAGAAGATTTTTTTCTTAAGAATGTTTTTTGAATGAGGCTCAATGTTTTATTAGCGGATATTTTCAAATCCCAGTCCAAAATCGATGTGAATGTCTGCCAAAACATGGTTTGTTAGCAAGGACAGATCATTGAAAGGCAGTGTTACACGTCCAGCCAACAGCTTTTTGCATCAGCTAGAAACACCTGGCTCTCATTTATTTACAGTAATATTCCAGCCAACATCCCTACATTTTGTTCGGTGCATTTTTTGACAACAGAGCCCAATAAAATGCTCACTTTGCCAGCAAATTGCTCTAGAGATAGTAGATACAATCTATATAAAGCCCCACTCTGAAGATTATAAGAAAACAAGAATTGTGTATTTTATATTGTATAAAATGATGAATCATGCTTCATATAACAAGAGACATAAAACAACAAGGTAAAAAGGTCCATTTTGATTTCAGGTTAACAGTCACCAGAGATAATGTTCCAGCAATAAATTGATTTGCTTGGAAGTGCATTTTTCGAACTAGGGTCTAAAATAGAGCATGTTAATCACAAAAAATGTTTTTTAATGTTTCACTGGATTGGTAAATTATAACTGTTTTGCTACCAACAGTTTTTTTGTTTTGTACTGTGATGAAATAGACCTATTTTATATTAACTCAAGAGAACCATAGTGTTTATATTACCTTAAGAGAACTTTAGTGTAAATATATATATGAGCTGTAATTGAACAGCATGTTTACAGCTTTTAGTGCACACAGCATGAGTGCCAAAACAAGAACTACTTGGATTGCTCTGACTGACAATGGCTAACACCAAGTGTCTCTCCATTAATACAACCTGATAAAGAAAT
Organism: Colossoma macropomum; assembly: GCF_904425465.1. Lineage (NCBI taxonomy): Eukaryota > Metazoa > Chordata > Actinopteri > Characiformes > Serrasalmidae > Colossoma > Colossoma macropomum. Next base: position 8,479,791 of record NW_023494796.1, on the reverse strand, counting down.
GCATTTGATGTCATTTTATCACACTGATCCCACAAGCAAACAGCTGTTCAATGAAAGTGGCAATGAAAGCACAGCAGACTTTGGTTCAGCATTTAGACAGGCCTGGGTGTTGGGAAAGTTCTAGTGAAAGTCAAAATGTCTTCTGTCCATCTCAAGAAACTTTATATGCCACACTGTTGGAAACAAAGATCCAGTGTTTGATTTTGTTCCCTAAAGACAAACTAATATAAATGTAGCTTCAAGGCTGTAATTTTGGACCCTAAGCTACAAATTTGTTTTTAGCTAAAAACAGTCCAAGTAGTCAGTGGTTCTGCTCCAGTAACAAGAATCTGACTTTCAAAGATAAGAATCTGGTCATGCTGAGTGATATTAATATAAAGGATTTGAGGTGACTGGGTGCCGAGAGTGAAGAGAGATAATTAATTAGTGAGATAGAAAGGGAGGACAGGCCTAAAATCTCCAATAGTCTATCCATGACCTCTGAACAAAACTGCTGGGTATGGGGGACAAATCCAGAAAGCATGATGGTAATTGTCTGTTGAACTAGGCAGTGCAGGCGCATCACTGTGGCTAAATCCCATACAGTGTAGTAGAGGCTAATTCTGTAGGTTCTGTGAGGGGTTTATATTGTATTTTTGACAAACCAACAGAAGGAACAAAATAACTCAGCTTTTCAGTTCTAATAACTCAAATTCTTGGCTGGGACTTTCAGTCTTTTAGGTTTTCCTCCTCTGTGTCTCTGCTGGTCTCTTTCTCTCTCTGGGCTCTCCTCTCTACTGAGAAGAGAGCCAGATATAAATAGGCTGGTAGAGATGACACACAGGTGAAGCATATCAGCTAGTTTAGCCCGTTGGTTCACCGTGACTGGCTCCATCCTGCATGTACCCAGAAGGATAAGCGGTTTAGATGATGTATGTATGTATGTATATTTGTGATAATATTTTCTGAGGTTTAAGTGTAGTTTTAGGTAGAGGGAGAGAGTTTGATTACAGCATTTTCTGCTATTAACTGTTTTCTTTAGAACATCTTTTAGTTGTATACACTGAAAGTGACAGTTTTCTGAAAACTGTGCCAGGCTAGTTATTCCTCTCTGCCTCCAACTGAGAATATAAAGGGTTTGTGATTTATTAAAAACATGGGATTGTTCCATAAAGGAGTTTGATCAGAGGGAGAGTAGCTGTAGTTCCAAGCATTCAATGCAGTATTTATGATGTTATATTGATAAAATTTGAGTTTTTTTCATTGTTTTGTCCATGAATGGAATCCTGTTAATGTCCAATTTTTGAATTAAATAGGTATCAATGTCTAACAGTGGTTGTCCTCCAAGATGTTTAGGCTTTTGGACGGGGAGGTATCAGGGGTCATAGACAACAAGCATCTTAATTTATGAAGGGTATTCATTTTATCTGTTAATATTCAGCCAGTTAGAGATAATGGTAGTTTATTACTGGTCTGGGCATCAGCATCTTAGAAGGCCCCATAACTCTAATAATAACAATAACAATAAATATAGCAAATAAGTTAATCAGTACCTGAAAAGCGAAATTATAAAATAGTTCACATTTGTGTTTTTGTGCATCAGCAATACACATTAACATTGTTTTGTTGTTAAACTGGCCTTATTAAATTCTCAGAACAAAAAAGTAGCAGTTTGTTAGGTCCACACCCTGACACCACACATTTTAGAGCCACAGAACACCAATAAGCAGAAGTAGTAAAGGAGGAAGTTCAAAAGAACAGAAAGACTTTAGGAGGTGCATTTCAGCAGGTCACTTCAAGTGTCCTGAGTTAAAATAAGGAAACTGTATGTAATTCAAAAAGCTGAATGTTCAAAATATCATCACTTTAGAGCAGGCATGTCAAACTGGGGACCTTGTGGGCCAAAGTATTTTTTTTTTTTTAAATCTACATGTATTTTTTGCACTGACTATTTGTGATTGAGCGAACTGACTTGTGTGTTTCAGGGTCTCAGAATCATATTTGCTTTCTTCTTTCTAATTGGTCCAGAGAGAAAACTGCTCTATGCTGGATCGCCTCTGTGTAATACAGTACAATGCAAGTTACACCTGCTAGTTACAATGTCATGAGATGTAGGTTGAGACACAAATCACATTTCAGATCACTCAAAGATACGAGAAACCTTCAAAGAAAAAAGAGAATTTGTGATTTAAGCTGCTTAATTCTACATTTTAGTGTGGGCTTAATGCATTATTTAACATAGTAATACATGGAGAAGTGAAAATCTTCAATAAAGACTTAAACTTACCTTTGTGCTGAGGATCTGCTGTAAGTGAGTGAGAGGTTTTGTCATCTTTCTCAGCATTTTTAATGTGTATATTCTCTGCAGTTGCTGTACCGGAGTTCCTTTTGTTCCTCCTGGTCTTATATATTTCTATGTTGTCCTCATTGACATAAATGTCTTCATATAAATGTCCACCTCTATCTGAATTTCTTCTGTTGTCTGCAGTAACTCCTGAATTTGCATATATATTCTCCCTCATATCCATTCTGCTCTGACTGATGTTAACTTTAATAACTCTGTTAACTCTAAAAGTGACTCTGCGTGTGCTGTATGTCAGCTCAATGCTACTGTAGAGCATCTGTGCTCAACTGTACTAGTAAATAGCCTGATGTAAATGAAGGAGATTGTGTTAGATTGTGATGCTGGCTACATATGTGAAACTGTGACGGCCTTTAAGATGAGTGAACCACATGCAGGGGCGTTGGACTGTGGGTAGTGATAAACATCAGATCTTCACATTAATGTGAAGGTCTCTCTCTATAATCAGGTTGGTGCAACTGGTCTCTGTCTATAGTCAGGTTAGTGTAACTGGTCTGTAACTGGTCTCTCTCTATAGTCAAATTGATGTAACTGGTCTGTAACTGGTCTCTATAGTCAGATTGATGTAACTGGTCTGTATCTGATCTCTGTCTATAGTCAGGTTGGTGTAACTGGTCTGTAACTGATCTCTGTCTATAGTCAGGTTGGTGTAACTGGTCTGTAACTGATCTCTGTCTATAGTCAGGTTGGTGTAATTGATCTGTAACTGATCTCTCTCTATAGTCTGATGATTTATGTTGGTGTGTATGTTATAACATATAAGGCACACATTAAACAAGTTTATCAGGGGGAGCAGAATTTTCTATTTGCTATTTTAACACCAGTCCTGCCAAAATTATTCTCCCCCAAACAAAATCCCTCCTGTTGAACCTACAGTAAAATGTACTTCAGGGCACAATGTACAAGATATGCCACCAACTTAAATTTTAAGTGAGTCAGACATTGCAGTCCTGAGATCATGGGGGGCAGTGAAATTTCAGCAGGTGTCAAAACATTGACAACATTCTACTCCCCCTGATAAAATTCTCCCTTCTGAACAAAGAGACGTGCACTTTACATGGTATGACCTACACAGCAAGACAAGTCATCACAACAAGTTTTATATGAATCAGACCTGGAATCTCAGAGATAAGGGGTGAGTATAATTTTGGCAGGCATGCACATTGGATTAAGTTCAGGGACAAACAATAACATTTGCTTTTTCTTTTGGTTTTCTTAGTAACTTATGTGAACAAATGATTAGTGATGGATCAGCTGTTAAGCTGGTCACTGGTGCCCTCTAGTGGGTCATTATGGTGTGACACCAAACATAGACTGTTTAAATGCTCATTGAAGGTTCCTGAGACCATATGTGTTGTACTCTGGTCCTGGTGGGCCGCAGCACTGCAGAATATAACATTCTCCTTCATTAAATACCTGATTTAACATGTCAGTGAATTAGCAAGACCTTTTAAGTTGACTTCAGCCTTAGAAGAGGAAACATCTTCAGAGCCATGGTCCAAGACTGACACATCTGACTCAGAGGAGATATAAGGTTTTGAGCCACTATGTACTCATGTACATACCCATGTATTGTGTTATTAGGGGTCCAAGCACACCTACAGCATACAATCCTATTGTGATTGTGAGGATTTTTCTTATTATACTTCTTTTTTTCTGCCAAAAAATTGTGCAGACCAAACTGTAGGCCGTACAGCCATGAAACCTGGTCAATAGGTAGTAATCCCTCCTGCTATCTGGTGTCAAAAGAATCCTAAATCCTAATCCTTGAATTTTAATAGCTATCGGAAATGTTCCAATTTCTGACACTGTTTCACTCACGCTACGCAAAAAAGGGGTGGAGCTCATATTACAAAATTCCCGCATATACAGCTCTAACTCAGAAACAATTTGATCGATTGTTAGAAAACTTCACAGGCATATATCTCAGGGGAGTCATAGACAATCTTCTAATTTTGGTACAACCACATAACTAGGTAAAACGCAAAAAAGTGTTATTCAACCAAAGGTTCTCTGAGTGACATGAAAGTCTGCAGGCTGTCCTGGCTCAGGATCTATGAGGCTGATGTCATATTCAGAAAAACATGGCCACCATTGAGCAGTCAGATTTCAGCAGGTATTTCACAGCCTTAGAATTGGCCAATCACCATAAAATTTGACACGTATCTTCAGATATGGACTCCCTAATAGCTGACGGCCACACCAGGAGCATCATGAAAGGTGCGCACCCTCCCGAGAAGGGACTATACATGTGGTGTGTCTTCGTGTCATTCTGTTCTGGGGTGTGGGTTTTGGGGGGGTGGTCACCATCAGGGTGAAGTGTACGATTAATGGTGACCTTATTTTAGTGAATCCCATAAAAAAAGGTTTATGGACATGTATTTATATATATTGGGAATACATTTCAAAAACATTACAGTCCATGCTGAAATACATTTCCAACACTAAAATATATTTCATAATATATTATTAGATTAACCAAATGTATTTTAAAATGCATTTATTTTTAAATGTATGGGAAAATATTGCACATATAAATGTACCATACAAAAACAAATGTATGTAAACATGTGTGTCAAATACATTTGAAAATATATGAAAATAGCCAAAATACTGTCTAATACACTTCACTGTTTGGAACCAACTGAAATGAATTTGTATTCCAGCATCTTAATTTTAAATGTTAGCAATTACATTTTTAATATGGAAAATATTGGTATATGGTTTTGTAGGTATTGATACACTGTGAAAATGCAGTTATGATTTGATATCTTATTTATTTGAAATATGTTTTGTGTGTCTTACTGCACATGTACATGGTTAATGCAAATTACAATACATACATACATACGTACATCATCTAAACCGCTTATCCTTCTGGGTCACGGTGGGGTGCTGGAGCCTATCCCAGCTGTCATTGGGTGGAAGGCAGGATACACCCTGGACAGGTCGCCAGTCCATCGTAGGGCAGACAGACAGACAGACATATATATAATCCCACACACACATTCACACCTAGGGGCAGTTCAGCATGTCAAGTTGGCCTGACTGCATCTCTTTGGACCGTGGGAGGAAACCGGAGTACCCGGAGGAAACCCACACAGACACGGGGAGAACATGCAAACTCCACACAGAAAGGATCCTGGTCACCCGGCCGGGAATGGAACCCAGGCCATTCTTGCTGTGAGACGACAGCGCTACCCACTGCGCCACCGTGCCGCCCCAAATTACAAGACACAGAAATCAGTATTGTTCATTCAGTTCATGTATATTTATTTATATCTGTAACCTTCATTAAAACTGCATACAATAAAAAAAAAATATATAGTAACAAATAAAGGCTTTTTAACAATATATTTAACAAATACATTTTTGGCCATTTTCATACATTGCAAAAATACATCTGATAAACACATTTGGAATATATATTATTCTATATGGGATTAAACTCATATTGACCACAAAATGATGCACAGATCCAAACAGGGTTTGTGTGAATTTGTTTGAAGGTTGTTTTGGTTTAAATGAGTCTCTGCAGCCAACCACACTATTAATGTATTAATGTGCTGCTTCTCTGAAGTTTTATTCCTCTGAATGACTCCATTTCATAATCATACAGGTAGATGGTGATGATTGCACAATTGATGCAATGTGACACCAACAGCATAAAATATTAATACATTTTCAGAAAATAAAAACATTCACAACAAATTTTGCCTCCTACACATATTGATAATTTTTCATATTTCTATTAGATAATCTATTAGCTCTATTAAATGTATTAGACAATTTAAAAACATGTACACAGGTACATGTTTAAATTAATATATGATAAGGTAAATGAAATATATGCAAGTATTAAGTATGATTAAAAAGTAAAATGTAACACAAAAAAATGTAAAATGTACAAAAACAGATGTATGAGACAAATATTTAAAAGACAACTACAGATCATAAAACAATCCTTCACTGACTTCATTCAGCCTCCAGGGGGCAATCAAACCTTCTGATCACATATTTGGTTACAAATAATCAGAAATCATAAATTTAACTGAAAATTACACAGAAACCTCAACAACTAAATATAATAGCAAAATATTAAGTATTTAATGTATCCACTCTTTTCCTTTTTTACAGTTTCATAGCTTCATAGCCAGAGTGTCTATGGGACCATAATTATTTGGTGAGAGAATTAGTAAATCTGGGTGTCATCAGTGTAACTATAATCATCAGCTCTGTCTCTTCTAATTAATGTGAACCCTTGTTTCTCTTACTGACACTATTACACAGTTCTGTGGTGACGGTATCAGTGAGTACAGTTTAAAATAATGATCCTCTTTATTAACAGTAGACATGTTAATGATTTAAGCGTGAGCAGAAGATTAAAATGAAGTTATTAAAGTGTCGAATGAATTCAGTCCACCATCATGCCTACCCTGGATACCAGAATCCAAAAAACACAATATATGCTGTTTTTTCTGGTGACCAGTCATGGTGGTCTACGCTGGTTTTTCTAGGAGGGAGCCCCTTCATTTAGAGGATAATGGTTTCACTATACACCGACTCCAAAGTCCAGGACAGACTAAACTGTCAGTTGACCCATGCCATGTGCACTAATGCACGCCACACCATTACGGATGCTGGCTTTTGAACTGTGTGCTGATAACAAGCCCTGGAGGTGGTCCCTCTCCTCTTTAGCCTGGAAGATGCAGCATCCATGATTTTCAAAAAAGAAGTTTAAATTCTGAGTCGTCTGACCACAGGACACTTTTCCACTTCGCCTCAGTCCATCTTAAATGAGCTCAGGCCCACAGAAGGCGGCAGTGTTTCTGGATCCTGTCTATACATGATTTCTTCTTTGCATGGTAGAATTTTAACTTACATTTTGGATGCAGTGATGAACTGTGTTCACAGACAGTGGTTTTCAGAAGTGTTCCTGAGCCCATGCAGTGATTTCCACTACAGAATCATGTCCGTTTTTAATGCAATGCCACCTGAGGGCCCAAAGATCGTGGCCATGAAATATTGGTTTTCAGCCTTGTCCTTTGCATACAGAGATTTCTCCAGATTCTCTGAATCTTTTAATGATATTATATACTGTAGATGATGAAATCACCAAGTTCTTTGCTGTTTTACATTGAGAAATATTATTCTTGAATTGTTGCACTTTGCACATTTGTCTTTCAGAGGGTGGTGAACTCCTGTCCATCTTTACTTCTTTACTTTACTTCATCTTTACCTCAGCCTCTCTGAGATGCTCTTTTTATACTCAGTCATGTTACTGACCTGTTTCCATTTAACCTACTTAGTTGTGAGATGTTCCACCAGGTGTTTTTTTTTACACAACTTTATCAGTCTTTTGTTGACCCTGTCCCAACATTTTGGATTGTGTTTCTGGCATCAAATTCAAAACGGGCAAGTATTTTTCAAAAAAAAAAAAATTTCTCAAATTCAACATTTGATATGTTGTCCTTGTACTACTTTCAATTAAATACAGGGTTTAAGTGATTTGCACATCATTTCATTCTGGTTTTATTTACATTTTGCACGGCGTCCCATTTTTTTTGTAAACAGGGTTGTATATCATGATTAAGATATTTAGAAGCTTTCTAAAGATTGCAGGCATAATGTTTATGTACAGAACAACAAATGAAAAAGCAAAAAGTGACAACAGAGACTGTATTACCAGGCCTCTCTCTGAGGGGCTTGCAGGGGGCAGTGGAAGTCAGGTGCAGATGCCTTACACTTTATTCTTCGCTATAAGACAGCATAATGCTGTTAGCTTGGTAGTTCACCAGTTTGCAAATTACTAAGTGATACGTTAGCATTGTTCTCGCTTTAAGGCATAACTACATACATGTTCTGTGACATTTGACCTTATAATACTTAGTTTAGTTTGTGGACATGAATGGGTTAAAGTTTTTAAAGTTAATTAAAAGCTACACTAGAGAAAAAGATTACATTCAATGGATAATGAAGTCCCATATTGTTATGTATATGTGTGTGTGTGTGTGTGTGTGTGTGTGTGTGTGTATGTGTGTGTGTCCTTCAGTTCAGTGCATGAAAGCTGAGAAATCTGATGGCTTGTGGAAAGAAACTGTTGCACAGTCTGGCTGTGAGGGCTCAAATACTGTGGTAGCTTTTTCCAGATGGCAGAAGAGAGAACAGTTCATGTGAGGGGTGTGTGGGGTCACAATGCTAGTGGCTTTTCAGATGCAGCATGTGGTGTAAATGTCCATGATGGAGGGGAGAGAGACCCCGATGATCTTTTCAGCTGTCCTCACTATTCGCTGGTGGGTCTTGAGGTCGGAGGCAGCGCAATTCCCAAACCAGCCAGTACAGCTGCTCAGGATGCTCTCTATAATACCTCTGTAGAAGGTGGTAAGGATGGTGGGTGGGAGATGAGCTTTCCTTGACTTCTGCAGGAAACAAAGGCGCTGCTGTCTTGGTTATGAAGCTGGTGTTCAGGGTCCAGGTGAGGTTCTCAGCTAGGTGAACACCAAGGAACTTGGTCCTCGCAACAATCTCCACAAGGGAGTTGTTGATGGTGAGCGGAGAGTGGTCACTCTGTGCTCTCCTGAAGTCAACAACCATCTCCTTTGTTTTGTCCACATTCAGATGTAGGTTGTTGACTTTACACCAGTCTGTCAGTCGCTGCACCTCCTCTCTGTATGCCGACTCATCGTTCTTGCTGATGAGACCAACCACAGTATTGTCATCAGCAAACTTTATGATGTGGTTGGAACTGTGAACCACTGCACAGTCGTGAGTCAGCAAAGTGAACAGTAGTGGACTAAGTACACTGCTCCCAATCCAGACTGACTGAGGTCTCTCGGTAAGAAAGTCCAGGATCCAATTGCAGAGGGAAGTGTTCAGGCCCAGTAGGTTCAGCTTTCCAACAAGATACTGAGGAATTATGGTGTTGAATGCTGAACTGAAGTCTATGAACAGCATCTAACATAAGTGTCCTTTTTCTCAAGATGAGTGAGGGTGAGATGAAGAGTGGTGGCTATGGCATCATCTGTAGAAATGGGTCTTGATGTGCCTCATTACAAGCGTCTCTTAGCACGTCATGATGATGGGTGTGAGTGCGACGGGACAAAAGTCATTGAGGCAAGATGCTGGAGATTTCTTCGGCACGGGGACACTGGTGGTGGCCTTGAAGCACGCTGGAACAATGATGCTGATTAGCAAGATGTTGAAGATGTCCGTAAGAACATCCACTAGATGGTCTGCACATTCCCTGAGCACTCCGTGGGTTAACTCTGCGCAGAGTTTTCCTCACATCAGCTGTGGACAGGCACAGTACCTGGTTGCTGGGTGGAGGGGTGGTCTTTCTTGCTGCCACGTTATCATGTGCTTCAAACATGGAAATCATTCAGTGCATCTGGAAGGGAGTCATCAATGTCACACAAGGGAGATGTTTTCCTGTAGTTGCTGAGGGCCTGAATGCCCTGCTACATGTGTTAATATTATTCACTCACATGCTGGTGACCATTCAGCAAAATATTCTCTTACAGATCTAAACAAACTGCTGAAATTCCAGGTATTTGCTGCCATTCATTTTAATACACTATCAGTTAAAAACTAATCTCATGAATCCCAATTAACTAAACCTTACAGGCATAATCAGCCCAGTTATTTACAGGATCAGACCCATGGCCAGTTACGACACTGTCCTCATCTCCTGCGTAACTGATGGGTTCCACATGTCCCCATAACCTGAAAGAGAGGATCAGAGAGTCCACTGTGTTAAAAAAAATTCTGAGATTAACAGGAGTAGCACTTCAGAATGTGTGAAATAAAGTGTGATAATCACAAGTAAATAGAGCTTAACACACTAATGAATATATACTACACTCCCAGTTAAATGCTTTCAAAACTGATTCCACTCATTATGTAATTATCTGCTGGACTAAACCAACTAATTGTACAGTGGTATAATCCTCCACTACTGAGAGTGAATGTAAAGTACTGCTGACCAGCCAAAAATCACCTTTTCATTTATGTAATTTTAAGTATAAGACATTCATTTTTCCTTGTCAGAAAAAAAGCTGAAATCACATTTAAAGCTGAAGCCTCCAGCACTAAGTAATCTATCAGTTTTTAATATTATTCTAGTGTTGGACAGTAATAAGATGTACCATGGTATTTCAAAATGATGATGTACTTTCAGAATTATGACAGCGTCAGCTGTTTCTGATTGGTGGTGACAGAGCCTGATAGAAAGGAGAAAGATCAGGGCCAGGAAACACCTCAGTGACGGCTACACACACCAAAGAACACTGTTAATATCAGCTTTCTGTTACTCCAAAAACAGTCACTTGATTTTGCTCTCTCAGACATGAGTTGTTATTGTGTGTCTGCAGAGCACCAGTAAGTTGGAATCAAGCCTGTGCTGTGTGGCACTTTCTGGCCTGCTATCTAAGTTCTAGGCTACTTTGAAAATACTTGGTATTAGACTTTAGATTTAAGTAATTATTATACTTTTGCTGTAAATTTAAGTTACCAACAGGTTGTGTGTATAATATAAGCAGTCTTCTAACTAAGTGATGCCCCTGATGACCCACAGCCTCCGACTCTAATTAATAATAAATTGGGCTGGAGTTCTTGGCAGCTTCTGCCTGTAGCTAGAAGGCCAGACCCCCCGCCCTCAAAGCTGTAGTAGGACTGATGCAGGACTGAAGAACAGGAAGGAGATGGGGTGCTGGTGGGGATTGCAAACACTTCCTCACGGGAAATGGAAGGTGGGGAAGTGAATGTATAGGGCCTTAGATTGGAAGGAGGGATTTCAGCCATGCCCCCCCCCCAAACTTAAGTTCTAACATAATTACATTAAAAGTCTGGAAGGCAACCAACGTCCAGCTCTCCTTCACTTTTCTGCTACAAGCTGTTGCGGAACATGAAAATGCCTTTTATTGTCCAAAGATTGTGAAACGGAAAGTAAATAAATGGAGAAAAAGCACAGCTTGGATTTTTCCTGGCTTGCCAGGTAGTTCAACAATAAACCTGCTATCGGTAAAGCTGATTAGACATGAAGAAGAGCACCTTGTCCAGCTCAGTTAACTCTTGGAGATTCATGAGTGGGTTTAGATTGTCACTGAATAATGTAAACACCATTGAACTATTTATGACGAGTTAATGTCTGAGAAACCACACATGGCACATCATTTTCAGTTATTTTGCTATTTAAAAGAAGATCATACAGGTAAGTACCAGATGACTATTACATACTTTTCCACAGTATTAAATCTTGTGTTGGTCATACCGACTCTGTTTGCCGATGTAAGAAAACATGTTTTATAAGACGCTGACGCGGTTCCATAAATGAACCCTGTCACAACTCCATCTTGCTGTTAGTCGTCTCACAAAACCTTTGTTTTTTGTTTTTTTTCATATTCACATTCAAAAATGGACATGTTATAGAAAACATGTTTATTACCATCTGTGTGCACAAAAAGCAGCTAGCTCAGGACACTCAGGCATTTCCTCTGGTTACTCCCATTTACTCACTCAGAGCCTCTGGTCTCCCTGATCCCTCCACGCCTTTTGGACCAAGGACTGCCGTCTCCCTCTGAGAGAGGGTCTCTGCAAGTCTTTGTGAATCACATCTGCGAGCTTCACTAGTCAGTCACAGACAGAGAGCAGGATGGAGATGAGGAACATATATGCAAATTCAGGGATTATTACATACAGTAAACCTACGTCAGATGATGGTGACGTTTCATGTGAATACATTTCCGTAAATGAGGAGAACCTGAAGACTCACACGACCAGAAGCACCAAGGAATCTGAGAACTCAGGTGCAGTATATTCACTTGGATTAAGACACTTTCCACTTTCAGTTTCTGTCCCATTACCTTTTTAAAAGCAATAAAGTGACTGTTCTTGTTTTTGTTTTTATTGCTGTTTTTGTAAAGTGAAGGAATCTGTACTTTCTTAATATAAAAATATTAAAATTAGCTTTTAATTGATCACAGAAGCACCTAAAATGTCTCTATTCACCTTTACTATGGTGATGTTGAGCACTAAACTACTCTATGAAATATATTCATTAAAATCTTACAGGAACACCATAATTACAATGCTATCTAGTTCAGTTCCGAGCTAGAATTACTAGAATTAATTAATTAATATGTTGAATTTAACAAAAAACTTAACCAAAAAAAAAGTAATTTCAACTTGTGTCCCACATTTTATCATTTTCTGTGGAACCCCGTTACCCAAACCTGCTCCCCCTTTGTTAAAAACATAGAACATTCCTATATTATGATACATCCAGGAATTACGTCATTTTGTTTTCTGCAGAATGACCATGAGGCACACTAAAACACTATAACTCCCCTTTAAAAGCTGTCAGTGTTTCTCCTTCTACAGTTTTTAACCTCGAACCATCAAACCTGTCAGAACTGTGGAAACTGAATAGTGTTCTTGTGCTTTTTTCACACTGTTGGTCCAAATCTGTTCTCAGGGGACTGAAACTTTTTCACTGTGTATACACTGTCTGAGCCTAATGCCTCAGGATTCACTCCTAGGATAGCCAAAAGTTTTTGGACACTGCTCTTACATCATGATCATACACTACAGTCAGGATACGCTCTTAGGATAGTCAAAAGTTTTTGGACACAGTTCTTACATCATGATCATACACCACAGTCAGGATATACTCTTTTGCCAAAAATATTTGGACACTGCTCTTACATCATGCTCATACACCACAGTCAGGACACGCTCCTAGGATAGCCAAAAGTTTTTGGACACTGCTCTTACATCATGATCATACACCACAGTCAGGATATACTCTTTTGCCAAAAATATTTGGACACTGCTCTTATAGGATGATCATACACTACAGTCAGGATTCACTTTGTAGCCAAAAGTTTTTGGACACTGCTGTTACATCATCATGATCATACACCACAGTCAGGATACACTCCTAGGATAGCTAAAAGTTTTTGGACACTGCTCTTACATCATGATCATATACCACAGTCAGGATACACTCCTAGGATAGCCAAAAAAATTTGGACACTGCTCTTACATTGTGATCATACACCACAGTCAGGACACGCTCCTAGGATAGCCAAAAGTTTTTGGACACTGCTCTTACATCATGATCATACACCACAGTCAGGATATACTCTTTTGCCAAAAATATTTGGACACTGCTCTTATAGGATGATCATACACTACAGTCAGGATTCACTTTGTAGCCAAAAGTTTTTGGACACTGCTGTTACATCATCATGATCATACACCACAGTCAGGATACACTCCTAGGATAGCCAAAAAAATTTGGACACTGCTCTTACATTGTGATCATACACCACAGTCGGGATACACTCTGTAGCCAACATTTTTTGAACACAGTTCTTAAATCATCATACACTAAAGTCAGGGTACATTATGTAGTCAAAGGTTTTTGGACATTACTCTTACATTGTGACCATTCACCACAGTCAGAACACAGGATGGACAGGATGCTGTGCAACCTATATTGTTCTTAGTAGTTAGCATGCAACATGTCCACCCTGTCCAGCTAACCACTCCTGAGTACTACCTTATTTCAGGCTATTACTTGTTACTTGCAACCCTGTTACACATTTTTAACCTACAGTTATTTTTTAAAATGAAATTAAAATTAAAATGGCTTCTTACTGCATTAATGTAAACTTAATGGGGAATAAGATCTCTGTGTCAAATATATCACTCACTTCAACCCTGTTATTCAGGGTTTTTTCTTAAAAATATTCTTAAAACATTTAATTCAGTAGGTTATGTTATCAAAAGTCACAACTTGGTAATGTGAGTCATTATTTAACATTACTATTGACAAACTGCAGTATTCCACAAATTCCAAAGGCTTTAAATTAATAAAAAAGTAATAATCATAATAGTAAATTTAATAGCAAAAATCAATCAATTCAGAATAAACAATAATTGCACCAATATAATAATTGAATAAATAACATCAAGTAGGGATAAAATAAATAACAAAATTAATGCAACAGATAAAGGACTAGAAGATGTAAAGCAATAACTTACACCTAAGAAATAAAAGTTGATTAAAATTTATTTTTAAAAATCACATAAATAAAAAGAATAATAAAACATACCAAAATCATATTTAAACTTAACTGAAACCAAAGTTCATGTGCCAACAGTGAGCAAAGTTTCCTGTGATGGAGTCCAGCTCGCTGGTGCACTGCAGCTAAAAGCAGATTTAATTTAATTTAAGTTAATTTTCGACTCTGCCAAAGAGAGATAGTTAAATTAGTATCACCAGCCTCAGAACCGTGATTGAAATCCAACCTCGCCAGCAGAGTTTGAGCAGTTCTGACGTCATGGAGACCCGGCATTGCACCCAGAGTCACACACACACTAATCTGTGAGCAGACTGACCATCCAAAAGCTGCTTAAGCTCCACCCTCAAGCAGCCATGAGACACCTCTTCCCAGTCACTGACTGAAACGGCACGTGTCTGCATGGTGATGCAGCGTCCACCACCAGCGAGGAGATTAACCAACGCGTGAACTCCAGCCTTCGATCGAGTCGGTCCTGAAACGACCCCTCCTCGACTCCGACGTTAGCTGGCTCCTCCAATTTGCAGTTTGCTCCAAGCTTGATATTCGGGGTCCATCTTTAGCTCCTTCACAGAGGCACCAGACCCCTAAGGTCCAGGAACTTTCCCGACCCCAACATTCCAACTATGGTCATTACCACTTCCGAATGGTATGGGCCGACAGAAACCGAAACTGCTTAGAGTCTCAAATCAGGTTTCTCCCAGATATCAAAACCAGGTTCCACCAAACGAAGGGGTAAAACAGCAGACCTGGAAGCGAGGCAAGAACAACAGACATCCCTACCAAACCGCTCACCCATGGGGTGAACGTAATGCAATGTGGAGAGCTTGTGTTACGGAAGAAAAAGAAGCCATCATTTGAGTTGTTGCCTCCTCCCAGCATGAAGGGCTTCTGGATTGGCTGAGGAGTTGAATTAAGTGTGCTACAGAGTGGAACCCTCTAAAAATATAGAGGCCCTCCAGAGCTAGGCTTAATTAAATCTTAACAAATTGGAGTACTAATTGAAGTTTCAGATTCATACTGCTGAACAGGTTTAATTTAGCCTTTCTGTCCCTTCAACACTAGTCGCTCAACTTCACTCCCTCACATTGAATTATCATCATCTAAACTTGTGTTGGTGCTTTCATAAGACAGAAGTAAACATGTTCTGTTGTGAGCAGAGCTGTCATTGTGCTGGTTAAGCTAACGCTAACCAGCTTCTCTTAATCCAGCAGTTGATAAATGTTAAACAGTGCTGCTAGGAAAGAGAAGCTGGTTAGCATTAGCCTAACTAGCATGATAACAGCTCTGCTCACCACAGAACATGTTTAGTGCACAGAGCATGAGTGCTAAAGCAAGGACTACTTGTATTGTTCTGACTGTCAGATGGGCTAAAGCCTAGTGCCTCTCTATTAATGTAGCATGATGAAGAAATGCATTTGATGTTATTGTGTTGATCCCATAAGCACATAGAAACAGCTGTACATTGAAAGTGGAAATGAAAGCACAACAGCCTTTGGTCAGTGTTATATTTGGACAGTATAGATGGACATTAATGCTCAGGGTGATGCACAGCATTTAGACACAGGACTGGGTGTTGGAAAAGTTCTAGTGAAAGTCAAAATGTCTTCTGTCCATCTCTAGAAAACTTTATCTGCCACACTGTTGGAAAAGAAGGTCCAGTGTAAGGGTCTGACTTTGTTTCCTAAAGACAAACTAATATAAATGTAACTTCAAGGCCTCAATATTGGACCCCAAGCTACAAAACTGTCCACATAGCCAGTGGTTCTGCTCCAGTAACAAACATCTGACTTTCAAAGATAAGAATCTGGGCAACCGTATTTGTTTTGTTTGTTGGCAATGCTGAGTGATATTGATATAAAGGATTTAAGGTGGCTGGGTGCTGAGAGTGAAGAGAGACTATTAAGTAGTGCTCAGAAATGTTCACAGTGATGGTGATAGGAACCAGATGTCTGGAGAATTTAATGTCTCTAAAAGCTACATCACAGAAAACTGTTACATTAAATGGTTATGATTATGCTGTCTGATGCCTCTTGTTTTAAGTTTTGAAATAAGCTTGTTGGCCTAAAATATCATTTTAAAATACATTCATGGTGGAGAGGTACATGCAGGGCAGAAGACACGTGTAGGTTAACAATTGGTTTTGGATTGTAAATAAAATGGCTATATTTGTGTTGTAGACATTGTGACTCCTGGTTCCTATCAGCACCACTGTAAAGAAATGAGTCAAATGTTTCTCTACAATGAGCCGTTTCACATCAAACCACTCTGCATGACTTTTCTTACATCTCAACAGTTACAGGAGAAATTAGTGGAATTCCCTTTTAATGATTCCATGTGACTTGTTTCAGTGCTTTGAAAAAGAGATGCTGTTCATTTAGTAACTTCACAAACTTCACAACTTCACTATTTATAAAGTGCTATATAAATAAACTTTGACTGAAAGTTACAGTAGTTGGCGTCACTCTGTTTACCTTCACTGGTTAGCTTTAACTTTCACACTGTCTTTTTGGAAGGAATAATAAAGTGATCCATATTTAAACAGCTAACCGGAAATAATCCACCTCAACAATCTGGCGAGAGAATCTACTTTCAGTTAGTGTCAGTGTTTTTCATTAAAAGCAGACTAAAACAAGACTGATCCTGTATCAGCAGTCTACTGTGCTCTCAGTGAAGGCCTGTGTAGATACACACATTACTGCTGTGTATGCAGATCTTGTGGAAGATGAAAGATTTATGAACTTGTAGCCTAATTACATTATAATTTATATGAAAAGGCCAGTGAACAGTGCTAACAGGGGTGCTGAATGATTTTAGAACTCCTCTAGCGCCACAGTTAGCTTAGCTTTTACAGCATTTTTTATCATATCGTTATCTTGTATCTTTGAATTATTTTTACAGACATTAACATTGTTTTATTTCAAGTTGTCCCTGTGATGGACTGGTGGTCTGTCCAGGGTGTTTCCCGCCTTCCGCCCAATGAGCGCAGGGATAGGCTCCAGCACTCCCCACAACCCAGAAGGACAAGCGGCTTAGATAGTGTGTGTGTGTGTGTGTGTGTGTGTGTGTGTGTGTGTGTGTGTATGTGTGTGTGTGTGTGTTGTTAGTAAGTGAATATGTCGTGTTGGCTGCATTGCAGATGATTTGATCTGTAATTTTTCTTTTTCTGTGTTGGTCTTAGATTTTTTTCCTCAAATAGTATCATGTTGTCTGGTTTTCACAGAGAGCTCAGTTAAGCTGTTGAATAAAAACAGGTAAAGGTCTTGCTGAAAACCAAAACGTGATCAGGGAGCCTCATAAGAAGTTTGGCTGCCCCCTTGTGGTGAAACTTTGCCGTACTTTTTTATAATTGATAGTTTCATCTTTAGGAAATATTTTAGCATAAATATCTACTTCAGCTTTTTTTTTTTTTTTTTTTTTGAAAAATCAGACATTTTTTGTTGTATCATTGATTTTTACCCTATAAAAATTCATTTTGTCATGTTTTTTCATTCATATTTATAGTTCAAGTTGAAATCCAGTCATGCTCACATGTCGGTTGAGATGCTGTGATTGTGTTCATTTTCTGTGCTGATGATGGTTCATTTGAACACCTGTGCTGTGTTTAAAACAACAAGGCTTCACCTTCATCCCTTCACCTGTGCACTTTAATTTGGTGTGTTTGCAGTGTTCTCCACAATTATTGGCACCCCTAGTAGAGATGAGTAAAACGGTTATAAGAAATTAATCTGTTCAAGAGGTTATTATCTTTATCAAAATGTGTCTGTGTGTGTCTGTCTGTGTGTGTGTGTGTGTTTGTGTGTGTATGTGTGTCTCTGTGTGTGTCTGTCTGTGTGTGTGTCTCTCTCTCTCTCTCTGTGTGTGTGTGTGTGTGTGTGTGTGTGTGTGAGTATTATCTTTATATATTTTAAAGAAATGCTTTAATGGTTTAGATGTGAAAGTAACATCATAAAATGAGAAAAACGTTTCAAAAAACAAAGTTAAATGAATAAAAAGTTGTAAAGTAAAAACGTGTAAAGTTTGTTTGGGTCGTGCAGAGCGAGTTTGTACTCAGTGCAGTCTGATCTGATGTGAGTCTCTCAGTTTTCTTTCATTTCCTTCTCGACTAGAGAGACTCTGTTCTCTGTTTAGAGTCTTTTGTGATTGGTTCCCGGGTAGAGGGGCGGGGCTAAACGGGGACGAGCCGAGAGAGAGCGCGAGCAGGAGTACTAGTGTAAATAAACAGTTCAGTTCAGGGTTTTGTAGTAAAACAGACTCACTGCTCTCAGAAAGTGTCCGCTAGACAACTTTCACTCCTGCACTGAGTGTCTGAGTCAGTGTCCGCTCTCAGTCTGAGGGTCAGCGGGCTGGAGAAGCCAGACGAGGACGAGCTCGGAGTGGAAGTTCTGCGGTCAGTATGAGCCGCAGGAGAGCGGTTAGATCAGGAACTGAGAGAGAGAGAGAGAGAGAGAGAGAGCGAGAGAGAGAGAGAGAGGCGGAGGACCCACACTGAGTGAGTGGTCGGCCGTGTGCTGAGCTGCTGTAGCGCTAATGTTTCTCATTTTCTCTTTTATTTTGCTCCTCACGGAGTGAAGCGGCCGGCGCTGTTACTGTTTTCTGGCCTCACCGTTTCCTGACACTGAAACAGGCCTGCAGGGGTGAAGACTAAACTGTTGGGGTTGTTTGCCGGTGTTGAATCTGATTCAGTTCCCCTCAAAATCACGTCTCACAAACAAACTCAAAATCAAGCTGTTCATTACAGGAATGCTGATAAAGGGGACAAGACCACTCATTCACATTCAGCAGATCCTCAGTATACAGGTCAGTAATCTGCATCTTCAGCTTTTCCACTGACCTCTGTATCACTGTAGATAACTTCCAGTCATTTTAAAGGGGAATTCCACAGATTTTTCTAAATTTCAGCAAAATATGTAAATTCATTCAGAGAAGTTGATGTAAAAACTCTGTTCTAGAGAAACTTACCAAGTTTGAATTGTTCACAGTGGTGGTGTCAGGAACCAGACAACAAAGTGTCTGTTGACTCTGAAAGCTACAACATGGTTATTACATGAAATGGTTATGAATAGTTTGCCTGATGCCAGAGACGTTGTTTTACGAGCTTGTGGTTTAAAATATTTAAAAGAGAGATGCAGGGCTGAGGTACAGTAATACACAGTAAAACCTTTTCAGACTCACTGTCATTTTACCATCATCAACATTACATATAAAAACTCAGTAGACCCTTTTACATTCACTGGTCATTTTAGATAGTAAACTAAATAGTTATACAGACCCATTTCCAAAATAGTTTCTATAGTGTACAAAATGCTAATAGAAACAAAATGAAGTGATTAGTCATTTCTGTTTGACCTGTATTATATTGAAAACTGTACAAAACCACTGTTTTATGGTTTACTTTAGTAACTTAATTGTTTTTGTAAAACAACATAATCCAAAAAAATTAGGACTGGAGCATGTTTACCACTGAGTTACTTCACTGTTCCTTTTAACAACACAAACTGATCCAGGTTAGAAAGCAGAACTTTTTTCCTTTCTTTTATTGTAAAAGTCTTCAGCTGTGCAGCCTTACAGGGCCTTCGTTATCAAGCTTAATAAGACACCAATGAGAGACAGGTTTGGACTGCAGGAAGGCCATTTTAACACCTGCACTCTATCTGATGATTAAAGCTTGCTGTTGCAACGTGTGCAAAATGTGGTTTGAAAATGACACCATGTAGAAGCAGCATATGTTGCTCCAAAATGTGTCCAGCATTAATGGTGTCTTCACAGATGTGCAAGTTACCCACTAATAATCATGACTGACCCTGGCTTGTGAACTTTATGCTGGTACAAATCTAGATGGTCCTTTTCTTCTTTGGCCCAGAGAACCCAACATCCATAATTTCATAAACAATCTGAAAGTTTGACTCGTCAAACCATAATACGCAGTTCCACTGTGCATCAGTCTGTTTCAGATGAGCTTGAGTTCAGAGAAGTCGGCAGTGTTACTGTACACTGTTGATCTGTTCATATGACTTCCACTGTTCATAGTACAATCTTAACTTGCATTTATCGTTGCTCTGCTGGTAGAAACTGAAGTTGACTTCTTATTCCAACTTTTCATTCCAGTGGCTGTGGAGGCCATATTTTTGCCTCATTACAGCTCACTGTACAGGAAAACAGAACACTCGACTATTCTCGAGTAGCAAATCAATATGAACCAAATGCCAAGTGTTTATAGGCTTTAAGCTTTGCGGTCCTTCTGGAAAAGAGATATACAAACACGTATTCGGATGAAATGATTAGGTGAAAAGTCTCTCTAACTGAGTGAAATGTAACAATATCATAATTTACTAAGCAGAATATGTTACCTGGGAAACAGCAGTATTGTAGTCCTCACTTGATGCTTATGTCTTTTAGCTAGATTCCTCAAAGCAAGTGTACCCGCCCTGAAATAAACTCATAGCCATGGTATTCACTGCTGTTAACATCCTGTGAAATTATTGCTTCAGCTATGAAAAGAATTGCGCCAATTGACAGCAGAGGCTTTCTTCTGGTAACCCCTCCAAACAAGACCTAACTACTACATATGGGGAATGCAGTCCTTGGAGATTCTTTGTCCACTCGAACATCTTCCTCACTGTGTGTGGGGTCTGTATAGACATTCGTCCTCTTCCCAGCAGATTCTTAACATCTCCAGTTGTTTTAAACTGGATAAAAATTATTGCCCTGATAGTGGAAATGGACATTTTCTCTGGTCTCTGAGGGAATTTGGCCTGTGTTTCATCTCCTATATATTCCCCAGTCAACCAGGAAGTCATGGCTGACCATTTAAGTGTTCCTAATCACTCAAGTGAACTTAGACATAAAATATGAATAGAAATATACTTCTGTTAGATTTCAATCTTAAGAATGTCTAGGGGAACCGATAATGCCACTCACAGATATATAATGTTGGATCATTTTCCTCAATAAATAAATAAATAATCAAGTTTTAGGTCAAATTTATGCGGAAATGTAGAAAATTCACAAACTTTCAAGCACCACTTATTCATAAATAAATATAGTTGCTGCACTTCACCAGGCTACTAGTTCCTGTCCCATGATGTTTGAACCGTCAGTACAGTTAGATACTGAAACCATCAATCTTAATTAAATTACACAATAACTAAAAACAGAAGTGTTAGAATATTCGTTTCCCCTCCCTGTTCACTTATGACAGTCTTCTTAAAGACCGCAGTGATAGCAGTAACAGTTCACTAATTAATTAAAAAAGAAAACACCATCATTGCTGCAAAGACTAAATATATATAACGTCTGTTTAAATGTAATCTTAAGGTAAGAATAATGTTAAAACTCATGAAATGAGCTGTAGGTAGAAAAAATAAGAAGCTAATTAACAGAAACTAACAAAACAAGAAGATTGAGAAGCTCCGCCCCCAACAACTGCCATAAATGTTGAACAAAGAGTACAGTATTTATACACCCTGATAACACCAGGCTTTATTAACACTCTGAGTGTAAAACAATTCCAGGATCTACTCTGACATTGTACCTCATGTTTAACTCTGATGTATCACTTCTCTGCACAATTCATGTATGTTTCTGTTTTCAGGACTGAGCACTGCAGACCGAAGATGCTACAGACTGACTGCAGTGTGTCTGGGGCTGCTGTGTGTTCTCCTGCTGGCCACCATCACTGTGCTGTGGGTCAGGTTCACTGCAGAGAGAGACCAGCTACAGACCAGCTACACCAACCTGACTATAGAGAGAGACCAGTTACAGACCAGCTACAAAGAACTGTCTGAAGCGAAAGATCACTTGGAGTTAAGCTACATCAGTTTAATGAATGAAAGGGATGAGCTTAAGAAGAAACTCTCTTCTGCAGGTAAGCAGACACATTTAAAGCTGAATAGATCAGGTAAAGAATATGGATTAGTTAAATCACACCACAGTGGTGTTTCAGCTTCAGAATGAGTGTCTTAGGAACTTTTCTGTTTCTCCTTACATTTTCTTATTTAGACCTTCAAAGACCTGAAAGACCCACCATGAGTTTTTTTTCTTATGCCAATCAGTCGAGTTCCTGAACACTTAAAAAAATATATTAAAAAATACAGTTAAATTCATATCAGTGTAAAATGAAATTACCAGCAACTGCACTAATTTGTCTTCATGCTGCCCAAACCTATTGGAATATTTTCCTAATGGCTGATATGTTTAGCAAAGTAACTTGTCATGCAGTGTTGATCTAAATAAACACTCTGATCATTTTCACTGAATGCATTCCCCACTAGCATGGATCTTAATCATCATTAAGGTGTTAGCAGATTTCTGGTGGGATCAGTTTTTGACTGTGTAAAGCAGAACAGCAGAGAATGTACTAATGTGTGTAAGTTCTGTAAGTTTGCAGTCACAGATTATGTGTACATGAAATAAAATGCCTGAAACTGTTTTATATATATATATATATGTATATATATATATATATATATATATATATATATATATATATATATATATATATATATATATATATATGGTTTTCAAAAGTGTTTCTGAGCCCATGCAGTGATTTCCACTACAGAATCATGTCTGTTTTTAATGCAGTGCCATCTGAGGGCCCAAAGATCATGGCCAGCAAATACTGGTTTTTGGCCTTGTCCCTTGCGTACAGAGATTTCTCCAGATTCTCTAAATCTTTTAATGTTATTATGTACCACAGATGATGAAAAGCAAAGGTTCTTTGCTGTTTTACGTTGAGAAACGTCATTCTTGAATGGCTGCACATATACACAGTCTTTCACAGAGTGGTGAACCCCTCCTCATCTTTACTTCTGAAAGCCTCTCTGGGATGCTTTTTTATACCCAATCATGTTACTAACCTGCATTACACAACTTTACCAGCCTTTTGTTGCCCCTATCCCAACTTTTTTGAACATGTTGTTGGCATCAAATTCAAAATGGGCATATATTTTTCAAAAAACAATGAAATTTCGCAGTTTCAACATTTGATGTGTTGTCTTTGTACTATTTCCAATGATTTGAGGGTTTGGGGGTTTAAATGATTTGCACATCATTTCATTTTGTTTTTATTTACATTTTGCTCAGCATCCCAACTTTTTTGGAAATGGGGTTGTGCAATAACGTGATTGTGCTTGATTGGTGGTCAGTGCACAGCATACTGTACAAACTCAAAGCATCATTGTGGTCAAAGCACATCATTGTACTTCAAACTGTCTTTTTCCTTTGAGTTGCACTACCAGCTTTAATGTGTTACCTAAATATACTTAATTTTTTGAGGACACGCAATCATATGCAAAAGTTTGATTATCTCATATCAAATGTTCTTGATTTTGTAGGGGAAAATTGATTAACACATTCTCTACAGGAACCAACTTAAATATGATATTTTTATGCTAATTTTAGTGAACAATCTCTGTTTATCTGAGTTTTACATACTGAAAAACAGAACTGCCCACAAGTACCACTAAAAATATGGTTGAAAATCACAAATTCTTATTGTTAGAGGTAAATGATTCTGTTCTAAGCTGTATGAGTCTCACTGAACAGAGGGTTGAGCTAAAGATCTGAACTGAAGGCTAAATGAACACTGATCTGAGACTGATTCAGATTCTCTGGCTTCCAGGTTCTGGATGAATGGAGAAACAAATAACCAGAGGAATGAAGACTGGGCTGAGATTTTGGGTCCTCCAGATAAGAGATATTGATGACTAATTTTTGACTGGTGGCAGAGATGAGCTTTCACAACTTCAGAGTGTATTATGTTGATATCTTTGGAGAATTTTGCAGAGATAAACCTTTTTATTTCAAGTTGTTACTGCAGTGCATACGGAACGTTTTCAGATGCTTTCAAGTTTTCCACATTTTATGTTTCAGACTTAACTGTGGCCAAAAAGTTACATTTTCATTTCATCATATCAGAGGATTTTACTTCTCATAACAAAGGGTCTGAATACTTACAGAAATGGCATATTTCTGTCTTTTAATTTTTAAATTCATTTACAAAACACTCTAGAAACTTGTTTTTGCTTTGTAATTGTGGAGTATCGCGTGACGAATGATGCGATAAAGATGAGTTGAATCCATTTTAAGATGAGTCTGAAACCTAAAATGTGGAAAACTTGAACGGACTGTCTGTCAATATATTTTATCTCATGTTTTTCTTTGTTGCAGATTATTTGCCGTTATTTTTCTTTTGTGTTAGATCGTTATCATCAAGCAGTATAATACTGTCTAATTTTCAAAGATATATCTCAGTTAAGCTGATTGTACTGTTTATAAAATGTATTGTGTATAGTAATGCACTTTCAGACCACAGAGGTGTGATGGAGACTCTTGTGATGTTAAACTTTGACTGCCCTCTTGTGGTGATATTAAAACTTTCCATTACTACAGTACTATTCTATACTCTAAATTTCATATTGTCACTATTGTATGTTCCGACTCTGTGTTGAGCTGCTGGCATGACGGGTGAAAAGGGAGGGGTGAGACTTGCTGCTGTGAAAGCAGTTCACACCTCTCCACAAAGACAAGTGCCAGTGTCAAGATAAAATGGACACAACTAAAGCTTTAAAATGAAACCGCCACAATAAAAAAACTGCATTTAGACGCAATAAAAGCACTTTTACAAATGTTGACCTTCTTGCTCACAAAGACAAGAATCCAGTTTGCTTCTCATTTTGTAAATCAAACACATTTCCATTTAAATATTTTAAGTTTTAGTCCCACAACAGGGAAATTCACCTCTGTGTTCAACCCTTCTGTGCAGTGAATCACCACATACACATTACTGAACACACGCACTGGGGACAGTGAGCACACTTGTCCAGAGCGGTGGGCAGCCCCATCAGCAGCGCCCAGGAGCAGTTGGGGTTAGGTGCCTTGCTCAAGGGCACTTCTGCCATGTCCTGTCAGCACAGGGGGTCAAACCAGCAACCTTCAGTTCACAAGGCTGGTTCCCTAACCTCCAGTCCATGACTGCCCCCAAACATTAATGAAGAAAAATAGGCACAGTTCAGCTATTGGACCCAAAATAGGCAGATATTGCATTTAATAGCTACTATGAAAAAGTTTTGACCAGTTCCAGTTTTCAAAGTTCTAAATGGGACAATAACATTACAAAATATGTGAGTACATAGTTGCTCAGCATATCTTAACCTTCTAAGACAGGTTTGACAGTCTCAGCTCCTGGTGGGTCATGGTTCTCAACATATTCCCTCTTCTGATGCTGAAGTCAAGCCACAAATGTCTTACTAGTTCTCTGATGAGTTGAGTCAGGTATTTAATGAGGTAGATTTTTAAACTCTGCAGTGCTGTTGCCCACCAGAACTAGAGTACAACGTGGTCTCAGGACCAGTCCATGTTTGGTGAAACACCATGTTGATCCACTAGAGGGTACCAGTGATCAGCTTAAGAGCTGATTCAACACTAATCAGCAAAGTAAAAGGCAAATGTTACTTATTGTTTGTCCCTGAACTAAATCCAATATGAACAGGGCTTCAAACACAGCTCTAAAAGTCTGCATACGAATATCCTGATAAGAGGATAAAGAGACTTTCCTAAATGTTGGCAGCTCAACAACCACACTGAACCATCTACTCCCAAACCATCTTAGCCACAGAGGAGTAGAACATCCCAATAATGACATTAACAAAAAGGTGAATTATGGTTTGCAAACAGGAAGACTTGTTTCTGTACACAAACCATGTGACTCACACATATTACAGATCATCACAGTCTCACACATCTGTGGATGGCATCGCTGTCTAACACAGTCTACTTCATTTAGAGCAGGCTTTTTACTAGTACAGTGGAACACATACTCTGCTGTGACTTCCTGCCAGCATCATTAAGCTGACAAGCAGCAAAAGCAGAGTCACTTTTAGAGTTTTCAGAGTTACTAAAGTCAGTCAGAGCAGAATGGAAATGATGGAGGATATTTATGCAAATTCAGGATTGACTGCAGACAATGGGAGAAATTCAGACAGCAGTGGACATTCATATGAAGACATTTATGCCAATGAGGACAACATAGAAACTCATCAGACCAGGAGCAACAAAAGGAACTCCGGTACAGCAACTGCAGAGAATATACACATTAAAAATGCAGTGAAAGACGACAAAACCTCTCACTTACATAGAGCAGATCCTCAGAACGGAGGTAGGTGCAAGTTTTTATTGGGGTTTTTCACTCACCCATATATTACTATGCTAAATAATGCTATAAACCCACCCTATGTAGTATTAGTACCCAATGTAGTTTGGGTAATCATCGATTGAGCTGAAATCTTGTTGAGATTATTTGATTAATATCTCAGTCGACATCTCATGAAATTGTAACTAGCAGGTGTATCTTGCACTGTACTGTATCACACAGCAGCAATCCAGTATAAAGCAGTTTGCTCTGTATCCCACTTAGAAACTTTGTACATGAAGGTAAATATGAGGTAGAAGCCCTGAAACAGACACAAGTCAGTTTACTCAGTGAGAAGCAGCCGGTGCAATAAATAAATGTGGATTTCAAGTCAAGAAAGACAAAAACAATGAAAGAGGTGAAGTTACTAAATAAACAGCATCTCTTTATCAAAAACAATGAAACAAGTCAAATGGAACCATTAAAAGGGAATCCCACTTTCCAATTTCCAATTCCAGTTTCTCCTCCATCATCCAACTGTTCAAAAATTATGCAGACAGGTTTGATGTGAGATGGTTCGTTGTAGAGAAACTTACTGACTCATTTCTTTACAGTGGTGCTGAACCTGGAGTCACACTGTCTACAACACAAATATAGCCATTTTATTTACTATCCAAACCACCAGTGAACCTACAGGTGTCTTCAGAGTTTTTATACATAATATTCATTCAAGTTTTCTTTGGGGACTGTTTTGCCTCACAGCGCCCTGCATGTACCCCTCCACCATGAATGGATTTTCAAAAATATATATTAGGCCGACAAGCTTATTTCAAAGCTTAAAACAAGAGACATCAGACATGATATTCATAACCATTTAATGTAACAGTTTTATGTGATGTAGCTTTTGGAGACGTTAAATTCTCCAGACATCTGGTTCCTATCACCACCACTGTGAACATTTCTGACTCTGTAAGTTTCTCTAGAACGGAACATTTTACACCAAACCACTCTGAATGACTTTGTTTACATCTTAATGATTGTTTTATGCAGAAATTTGAAAAATAAATAAATAAAAAAAAACTGGTGAAGTTCCCCTATAAAATATATAGTGAGGCCACCAGCAAACAAAAATAAAGCAAAGAAAACAAGGGCTGAATATTCATCACCATATAAAGTCATGGTTTGATCATACACAAGTGGAGACAAATATACAGCAATGGAAATCTGCATGAATGTAAGTAGCTGTCAACAACCACAAGAGGGAGCCATCCAGCCGTGTGTAGTTGCTCCTTCTGCAGATGTAGCTTTTGTTATGAACTGACGGTTTGTATTCTCTAAAACGTGACCACAAAACTCTGTTTTAGACTTTCTGTGAATTACTGGCGGGGATAACAGTCTTGCAGACAGAGAGGAAATGTGTTTCACACACACTGTACGGTGCATGCTTACTGACTGTACTGACAGTAAAACGGTTGTATGAAAAAAAACCCCTAAAAATAATAATAATAATTAAAAAAACTGTTAGAAAGCAGCACAAAGCAACAGCATGCATAGCAGCTGTATTTATGAGATAAGTACGAATATAACTTAACATGCTGTTTTAACATGATGTGTAGGAGCAGGTTATTAAAGCACACTGCTGTACTTGTCTGTGAGCACACAAGACATCTTGTTTACCTGCTATTAACTGCTTCAAATAAAACTGTCAGGGGCGCTATGCCATTTTTTTTCTAGAAAGTAGCAGCACCACACACTGCTGGCTATCTAGACAGAGACATTAGCCTGTGATGCTAATAGTTATTCATCTTGTTTGCTGAGATGAATAACTGAGATTAATAAATGAACAAATTAGACATTTTTCCATTTTTACTTAATCGGTCCGCAGCACTTGTTTCCAAACTGACTCTGGATTATCTAGATGTTGTTCAGTGTACTTTAGACACTGACCTTTGAGATGACTTTGACTCTTCAGTGTAGATCATATTTGTCTAAGGCCCATGGGCCGAGTCAGGCCAGTGGCACAATCCTATTTGGCCCACAAAATGATTTTAATTTTCAATTAATGTTATCCCATTTTACCATGAGCTGCACTACAGTTCCCAGCATGCACTGCAATGCACTGGTCAAAGCAGAGCAGAACAGAGCACCACCACTCCTGTGTCAGCTCAGAATGGTTACCACTGTATTACACTACCTTTCCTTTTAACAGCTCTAGCATGATGTTCCAACACATACACAATGTTTCTTGCTGTTGTCATGTTGAAATAATCATGGACGTTTCTGAAAAAGAGAGCATCTAAAAGGCAGCATATGCTGCTCCAAAATGTGTAGATATCTTTCAGCATTAATGGTGCTTTTACAGATGTTGAAGTACAGAAGTTGACCATGCCATGGGCACTAATACACCCCCATACTATGATTTGTCAGACCACAATACACATTTTCACTGTGCACTCAGCATATAGTACAACTCTTGTGTTGCCTTAAGGTCAAAAATGACCCGTCACTATGTTTAACAGCAGAGAAACCCCACAAATGACCCTTTTTCAACTTTTGCCTTTTCATGAAAGCTGGACACCACCAGGGTACAAAGACTGTCTTAGGGTCATATTTGTTAAAAATAATTTACATGCCACAAAAAAACAAGAGGTCTGGGTCAGAGTGGTCAAAAGTCACCTCAGTGCTAGGCAATGGGAAGGCATCTGCTTAGACTCACTTCATGTTTTGATTTATAAATCTCATAACTCTCTATGTTGCTGTTTTGCTATATAGTGTCATTCAGACATGGTTGGTTTCTCCTGAATCTTGATTCTTCTCAAGGTTTATTATTTCAGGAAATTTTCCTGCCACTGTTGCCTTTGGTTTACTCACTAGGGGGCTTGGACCCAGATTTCTCTAAAGCTGCTTTATGATGACCTAAATTGTAAAATGTACTATAAAAACTAATATTGATTTCATCTGATTACACAAACAGGAAAACAGTCTGTTAATGTAAGTCTCACTAAGGCTGTAAGACTGACTTAAATATGAATTTATTTAAAGCAATTCGGGACCATATATATTGGTCTAGAAATGCTTATACAATATAAGCTGGCACAGCTGACGCTTTCACACAGAGTAAAATAA
>NW_023494796.1:8416247-8449898 GCF_904425465.1 Colossoma macropomum | reverse complement strand
ACCTGCCGTATTTTAACTGGACAGAACTTACCGGTTAATGTAAAACTGTCCAGGTAACAGATCAGCTTCCACCCACGGTTTGTTAGTTCATCCAAATATTAACAGACTCTTACTTAATAAAACAGCAGTTAGTTCAGATTTAACTTTAAGAAACTGTGGAGGCCGCTTTGTGGTCGCTTTGTTTCCTTTCTTTCCTGTGGCCTGCCTTCACACGCTTTTTTCGCTCGGTTGCTATGGTGATGCTGGAGTTATCAGTGTGCTAGGGTGTCGGCCATTTTGTAGTACTGTCCGAATTCTCAGTGGACAATGTGATTCTCGGTATGTTTCAGTGACAGTGAACAGTGAACCGTAAATGTAGTGAACAACTGCACTACTTACAGGCTAAGGTACCACAGTGCGTAGCGGTTTGGCTTAAAATGTAATCGACGGAGATGGCAGACGAATCTGAAGCCACAAGTCTGTTGAACTTCATATAAAAAATATAAGTATAATACTTTAATGACTATTAATTACAGGCAGCTGATAATATATTTCATAGTGAAAATATTGCATTTAACCTGCATTGCATTTAATTGCATCGGCTGGCTGCTAACTCACTTGCCATAGCGGCACTGATGCTTCAGAGACAACAGAATGTCTGGTTTAATGATTCTTCTTTGGGAAATAGTCTTTTCTAGTTTGGTAATGCGCTCTTTCACAGTGAGATCTTACACAGTGAGTAATAATTCACTCTTTCCAAGAGCCTCTTGGGAAATTGGGTAAGTTTTCAGATTTACTAATCTGCTTTGGTGAATTGTAAAGTTTTTCAGAGGTATCACAGGCATAGTTACAGTTGCAAGGCTAAGAAGGACCGAGTGAACCAGTTTGCTACAGCGCCACCCTGAGGCAGTGCTGCATCTCCAGTAAACATACCAAAGACAGAAACTTGATTGTGGGTGAAGCTGCTAAACAACAAGCTTTCACTGAATTTGTGTTTGAGTGTCTATTTTTCCTTAATAGACAGCCTCATTTCCTGAGTTCATTTTCAGGGACGCCCAGGATTTTGATTTTGAGACATTCAGGGCGTCCCGGACCACCCAGAGCCCCCTGTATTTTGCACCTTATATTTAAGATTTCTGTATTCTTTGAGCTTTCAGTTTGTTACTGAAATGAATGAGGTTTTACAGTTGTCAAGTAGGACTGCCAGCTAAAGTAGCCACTTTTCCACATGGCTAGCTAATACACTATGTGCGAAGGTCCACATTCATTTGCATTCCTTCACTGAGATTTGCTAAAAGACCACATAGACAACTTATTTCTCATCGACTGAAGTTTTACTGGTTAGCGTCAGCTGTAGCGTTAGTTGTAATGATAATATTAGCTCATCTAAAGGGGTGTAATTCAAATCTCCAACACCAAAATCTAACGTTTTAATCCATATAGGCAAAACATTTCCTTCCTTGGATTAACATTAAAATGGACTTTTCTTTCACATTATATGTACACACACACATATATACCCTGAATTCTTTGTAAAGGCAGTTTGTTTCTTTTCAGTGTGTTTCTAAATTTTCCTTTGCTACTGATAAAGGAAGCATTACTAACGTAGGCCTTGCTTGCTTTATTCAGTTATTATTGTTGTTGTTATTATTATTATTATTATTATTATTACATAACAGCAATAATAGCAGCTTAATGATTTTTTTTCTATCAAGGGACCAGTGAAGATGTTGAGCTACTGATAATGCTAAGGGGGCTGAAAAACATCTTTTCTCAGGAAGGAGAA
Source organism: Colossoma macropomum (assembly GCF_904425465.1). Classification (NCBI taxonomy): domain Eukaryota; kingdom Metazoa; phylum Chordata; class Actinopteri; order Characiformes; family Serrasalmidae; genus Colossoma; species Colossoma macropomum. The sequence continues at coordinate 8,448,133 of NW_023494796.1, read as the reverse complement.
ATGCTGCTCAGCTGGGATGGGAGTAAGAACTGTGTTCAACTTTGTCAAACACTCATTTATACCTGGTCCTTTCATACGCTTCGAGAGAGGACTGCATCTTAAACCATCAGCAAATTTAAGATGTGAGCAACTGAATTTCAGTCTGTGCATCCTGAGCACTTTTATATATATATTTAATATGTGATCCACAACATGCTCCATATTTTATCAACTTTACTGTTTCCCATAAGACAAATGATGTCTTGGTGTTTGTTTTCATAAGTGGTTACTTTCCATCCTCACTAGATAAAAACACATGTTTTCCAGGGTAGTTCTGAAAGAAATGAGATGCTGGGGGTGCAAAAAAAAGAAAAACCTCAGGCCTCATACAGTGTAAGTTACTGGGTGTATCTCAGTCCTGGGTCTGAGGCCCCCTGCTCCCAACACACCTGATCCAACTAATCATTAACAAACCCTTCATCACTTGAAGTGAGTGTGATAGCAGTGAAAGCTCTAATAAATGCACAACTGTGTTTGGACCTCTAGGACCATCGCAGGAAAACACTGCTCTAAAGCCCTGTTTACATCTGATCACCGTCGTCATCAAGTCCAGACACAGCATGTTTACACTTTGAGAAACACAAGGAAGTGTCTTGTTTTTTTCTCCCAGTTAGTAGTTAAGTACAAACAAGGACACTTGCTGATGACCTATCAATGGTGCAGACTTGTGTAGCTCGTTAAGCGCTTGTGACTTGGTCTGTCACAACCGTTACATAATTAGCTGATCACAGTTAAATAAGCTGACTGTTATTTTCCACAGTCTTTAGCTTTCACATATACTTATAACAAACAGAATGGGAATGGGAGTGTGTTTTCATCAACTGGGTCGTAGCACACACACACAAATGCACACACACGCACGCACGCACGCGCACACACATCATCTAAACTGATCCTTCGGGGTCACGGTGGGGTGCTGGAGCCTATTCCAGCTGTCATTGGGCAGAAGGCAGGATACACCCTGGACAGGTCGCCAGTCCATCGCAGGGCAGACAGACAGACATACACATTCATTCTCACACACACTCACACACACACACACACATGGTAGCAAATACAGGTAAATAAAAAGAAAGCAAATGCATTTATTATGACACATCATGGGTCTTACAAAAAACAAATGTTTTTAACTCTGACTTGGTCCTAAAACATTTACAGCGAAGTGATTGGTAATGTTTTTTTAACCTTGAGCTGTGTCTGTCATCCACTGGGTGCTACTAAGTATCAACAGATACGTAACAAGATGGATAATCAGCCAATTTTGGGCTAGCACTTTAATAGCTGCATAAAATAGGCTAATTGTTAACTGTAGTTATTTACATGGCATCAGATTAACTTTCATGACTGTGACAGGCCTACGTTACATATGTTGTATGAAATGGTTATATATTCAAACATTTTAGGAACATGGAAATGGTTTCCTCTCATGGATGAGGTACTTGATGGAAGTCCCTCGATTCAGCCTCCCACCCTGGATGGAACCAGCTCTGGTTTCTTCAGCGGCCTTTCCCGATTCTGTCCCTGTAAAGAAGGAAAAGACAGGTGAAAGGGCAGGGCCAGCAGGACTAACACCACCGGCCAAGAGGCAGAAAAAGGACCTGAGGCAGATTGAGCAGAGGAGAGGGCAAGGAGGCACGACAAGAAAGAGGACAAACTTTGGTCAATTTTGGAAAGAGATTTGTGAAACACTATTTTGAAATAGTTTGGTGTTACGTGTTGGAGCAAGAAAGCCTCGGGTCCTGCCAGGTGATCAAAACCAGCTCCAGTTTGGGTCGGCTCTTCTGATGAAGGGAGGGTAATGACGTATGATTGTATGGAAAATATTTTGCAGCTGTATTGTTTCAAACCTTATGGACTGTGGAAATCCGATGGCCATGATGACCTTTAGCCAATCAGAATTAACAAACTAATTAACAAACAAATCTCTCGGCTGATTAGCGTGCTGACCATTCCAGCAAAAAGAGAGTAAGGCACCTTATTATTTCTAAACAATTTAACTTCGAAAAGAGAAGCTGAGTTTGAGCTTCCTGACACAACTGTCTGTTTATGTACAGCCTGAGCCAGCTGCACAGTGAGGCCCTTTGAAGCCTGTGGCAGAGCTGCACTGTAGGGCCCAGTGAGGCCTATGGTGGAGCTGCACTGTGGGGCTCAAGGCAAATGATCTTGTCTTATGGTGACTCTCTCAGCTGCACCAACTGGCCTTAATCAGCCTTTCTTAACAGTTCAAGGAGCAGAAACAAGATGCAATATCAGTCCATCAGTGTTAAGACCACAAGATATTATTATATATAATTTTTTAATGTCCTAAATAAATCTCCGAAACTAAAGCATAAAATGATGAACAGATGAACTAGATGTGTCAGAGCTCACATTATTATGTGATAATTAAAACATACTGATTGATATGTATAGATATAGATTATGATAACCACACAAGTCAAGGTCCTGATGTATTAGTTGATATAACTTAAAGCCTTTAAACTGCTTTCTTTACTGCTAAAACAGAGCAATTTAATGTTGTGCTACAGTGCTGCCCTCTGCTGACTGCATCACTCAAATACACATCAGTTCACAAATCCACAGAAAAAAACATACACATAACTATCCTTCCACACAAATAACCTCTGACTGTTTAAATGAGTGTAATGAGCAGCTCTTTAAACAGTCTGAAGCACCTAAAATAACTAAAATTACTAACATAATATACATACTGCATGTTTTTAACATACATTATTGCATGCCAACCCACCTAGGCCCTGGCAGGGCACATCATGCCATGGATTTCCATGAAAAAAATCAAATGCCTCTATTTAATGCGTAACGCATAATTTCATGCAACCATGATTTCAAAACAGTCTCTAAATAGATTTTATTCCGTTATAAATGTAAAAAAATTCCATCCTTCAGGTTCCAACTCACATCTTAAATATGGAATTAAATATGGAACTCAAGGGAACTGAACTGAAATATTTACTTCATATATATGTATACTTTTGTCTTTAAAATGAATTTAAATCTTTCAAATTTAATATTTCAGTCCATTTTTAAGATTATTTTTGCAAAAATTAGGCTTCATTCCATATTTCTACATTTCTATGATTTTTTTTTTTATTTGACATACAATATTTGAAGCTACACCATGAGTTAAAAATTGCTTCATGACTTAAAACACACTTAAAATAAAATAATGAAATGACCTAAAAAGATGAGTCTGGATTGGGCATAAAGGGGTCCCTTGTACTCCCGAAGCCCACCTCCACTTCTCAACATGCCCAGTGTTTCATTTCAGAGAAATGACTAATTTTGATAATTGATAAGCTTATCAGAAACTCTTTCAAAAGGATAATCAATGATAATCAATATAAATACAGAACTACAGTGTTGTTAATAATAGACCAAACTGTCCAAAGTGCTGTTGGTCATGTGATTTCTGACTTTAGCCTATAACTCAGATAAGCTTTTGAAATGTGAAGTTACAAAGTGATCTAAATCTTGAGCAGTTCTGTCCTGCAGGTCATGAATTTACTCATTAATACCTATATTTTGTTTCTTTTGTTTGTTTGTTTCTTTAAGAATTCATAACAAAAAAAATATTTGGAGCATGTTTAAAGTTTTGCATGGTTGAATGAATTAAACTGACATTTTTGTTTGACTTTTTCATGAAAACCTGCGCCCACTGGAGCCTCAGCTTTCTGTTCCTGGCTGACAGAAGTGGAACCTGATGTGGCCTTCTGCTGTTGTAGCCCATCCGCCTCGTGGTTTGACGTGTATTCTGAGAAGCTTTTTTGCTCACTACAATTGTACAGAGTGGTTATCTGAGTTTGGTAATTTACCTGCACAAACCCACCTGGGTGTGTTTGAGTAGGGAAACTACCAAACTGTGCTGGACACCAGCCCTCCAGGGCCAGAGCTGTGCACCCCTGTTCTAGAGACTGTTGTGCATGAAAATCTCAGATGATCAGCCCTTCTGGCACCAACAATCATGCTGCGGCCAAAATCTCTGAGATGACATTTTTCATTCTGATTGTTGGTGTGAAAATTACCTGAAGCTGTTGGCTCATATCTGATTTTATGCACTGCAGTGCTGCCACCTGATTGGTTGATTAGGTAATCGCATGAATGAGTAGGTGTACAGGTGCTCAGTGAGTGTATATTTTGTATTGTCAGTGATGCACATTAAAACCTATTAAACCATGAAGGAATCATAGGACGTTTGTAGAACTCAGCCATGTAATACTTTACCAATAACGTAATGACGGCCAGAAACGTAAGAAGATTTTGCACTTGGTCAAAAATGTAAAAAAAAAAAAAAATTCCAATTGTGTAGCAACTCATCCAATGATGTAACACAATGTCTTAAGCAAAAATATAACATCACTGGAAATTTACTACATTTTCATGTTGAGCAAAAAAAAAAAACGCTGTATTATTTTATGGAGAACAGAAGACACCACTGTCGGCCCTCTGTGTTCCAGTCAGATTTGACTGATTTCCTGTTTTTTTCTATCCTAAATATAATCTGACTCTCTGAAAGAATGAACTCTTCTAAGACTTTTGTCTCATTGATGCTCCTCTCGTTCCAGGATGGGTCGATTCCTGTGTACACCACAAAAATATTAAAGGAGACCTCTGGTTACAGCTCTTAAAAGCATCACATCATCCATTCTGAAAACAAACTTAAGCAAAAACTTAAGACTCACAGACAGGATAACAACGTTACTTTGCCAATGTAAATGGTGAACAAGCAAGCTAGCTTGCGAATTACCTAACGTTAGGCTAACATTATTAACGTTAAATGTTTTTCCCAAAGCTGGCAGTTTAGTTGGCACTTAAGTTAACTTCACAATTTAAACCCTCCACATGCACTCCAGTCTATTTACCTTCGCAAAGGAGTTAAAAGCACTGTTGTCCCTTGTGGAACCAGCCAGATGGAGAAAGGAGGACGAATAAGAGGAAGAAAAAACATTTGGTGTTGCTGTCGATTTGCAGTCTCTTGAAATGACTGGCATTACACATTCGTCATCCCCACTTGACACTTGAGGAGGAATGAACCCAGCGCTGTGATTGGTCAAACTCTACTTCTTTTGTTTTCAGAAGGCTAGACGCTGCTGCCTCCTGCTGTTAGATTTGATAACTGCACATGCACAACTGAACTCACAGGCGTCACCAGCTTTTTGATGCCGTTTAGAGCAGTGAGAGGCCCACTGTCCTGCACGTTTTCAGAACATTAGGTTCTATATACGTTAATTAGATGTAATTGTTCTTATTCAGTAAAAAGTAAACCGATTAATTAGTCTCTCTTGAGGAAATGTTTTGAGTGTCAAAAAGGCCCCAGTTTTCTAATTGAAGCTCTTTCGAATACATTATGTAGCTTCAAACAATACATGTAAAAACGGACAATTCATAGTTGTGATGGAAGTGTAGGAATATTAAATAAACTAATTTTGATATGCAAGATAGAATCATATATGCAGGTTTGAACACCCCCAGTCAAATGACGTTTTGCCAGTTTATCTAAGTGAAAATTAGTCAGCACATCCTCTACAGAGAACTCACTGAAATATGTTCATATGTGAATACACTTAAATATGTTATCTTTCTGCAAACAGTACAGCACAATTTCTATTTATTAGCCAAGTTTACCATTTTGGACAAAATAAAGCATAGAATATAAGATGTGCCTTAACTTTTGCAGAGACCACATTTTATGTTTTGTTCAGTAAATAAACAGTATTGGTGCATTACAATGTGCAGAAGTGTGAAATCCTCTCTGTAGAGGATGTTATTTACACTTGAGAAAAAGGGCTGGAGGTTAAGGAACCAGCCTTGTGACCAGAAGGTCACTGGTTTGATCCCCTGAGCCAAAAGGTCGTGACAAGTGCGCTTGAGCAAGGCACCTAACCCCCAACTGCTCCCCGGGTGCCGTGGATAGGGCTGCCCACCGCTCTGGGCACGTGTGTTCACTGCCCCGTAGTGTGTGTGTATGTGGTGTTTCACTGCACAGATGGGTTAAATGCGGAGGTGAATTTCCCCGTTGTAGGATTAATAAAGGATAACTTATTTATTATTTATTTTATAAAATTTCATGACTGTATTGAAATTCAAAAGTCATAAGACCTTCAATAAAATAACATGGGGGACATCCTATCAACACTTGATTTGAAGTGAATTATCAGCAGCTTTGTGTTTATACCCAGTCAGTATATCAGCTCAGTTCAGTCTTTCTGTAAGCAGCTAAACTCAATATTTAAGATGCGGTTTAAACCTGCGGGAGAAATCTTTAATAATTCATAACTAAAGCGCTCTTTAGAGCACAGGTTTAAAATGTTGCATGGCTGAATAAATGAAACTGACGTTTCTGTTTGAATTTTTCATGAAAATGTGTGAGATCATGTGTGGCAGATCAAGATGAGGTTTAACCTGAACGTAAATCTACAATGATACCTTGTTTGGATGTTATTAAATTGCAAATAATAACATGCAGTACTAACAAATACTAAATGATATTATGAACCACTGAGCCTAAATATGAACCATCATTATATAAAGGAGGACAGAGGCACGATTAATGTGATAGTCATATGACAGTCGTTTGAACACCCCCCGCGAAAATAAGTGAACACATCCTCTACAAAAAACACAAATATTATTTTTTTGCACATTTTAAATGCACAATTTCTATTTATTTATGAAGTTAACCTGTTGGAAATAAGAAAACAAAATATAAAATATGCCATAACTTAAACAGTCCACATTTTATGTGAAATTCATCAAATAAACAGTAATTGTGAATTAAAATGTGCAGAAGTGTGTTTGCCATAGAGGAACTTATTTTCACTTAGAAAAGCAACAAAACGTGCAGTTTAACTGGGGTGTGCAAACTTTTGCCCATGACTGTATGAAGAGAAAGAGGCAGAGGCCAAACAGAAATAGAAGTCAAGCGATGGAAGAAGAGAACATTATACATTTATTATTGAACCACCCTTTGAAATCCAAAAGACTGGGAATCGGGGTCAAAGAAAAGGAAAAAACTCATTGCACTACTTAGTAAAGCGTTACTAGTAATAACTCTCATAAAAAATGTACAAATGTTTGTTAAAAATTTTTATATCAAGCCTTCAAATGATTTTGGTTACAGATATTATACATATGAAACTACATCATCGTGTTAAATGATACAATTGTAATTTTTAATGGAAAACAAATTAAAACCCATAAAAAATCAGAAGCTCTCATATTTGTTTAGGCAAAATGAAAAAAAAAGAAAAACAAACACCATAAATAGTAAAAATGAGGTAACTGCTATTGTACCAAGCAGGAGGGGAAGGAAAAAAAATGGAGAAAGAAAAAAAACGGTTTAGTAACGTGACCCAAATGTGCCTGGAACGAATTGACCAATGAGAACACGAGGTCAGCGTCGTGACTCTGTGGTCACCGAGGACATGACGTATGACACTAAACTGGACGAGACGCTGGAGGATGGCTGAAAGGCATCTGCTGTTAAGACACTACGGGTTTCCAAGCTGACGCTACAAAAGCCTTACGACTCTACACAGCCCAGCCATAGAGCCTGCATAGTGCGACACAGTGGCTGTTACCACCACTCGTAACCATTTATGACACTCCAGTCACACACGCTCGCTCGCACGCGCTAGTCGAGTCAGTGGCAAGTCGTCTGCAGTGAGTCTCACACATGCTGGAAATGGTTACGATGCTCCTACGACGCGTCTATGGCAGGTTGAGAGGGCTTTATTCAACACAGTCGACAGAGAGAGAGAGGGGGAGAGAGAGAGGCTAGGCAAAGACTGCAGGAGCGAAAGCTTGAGAGGAAGAAGGATGCGTCTGTATGCCGCCCACAAATGCTTTCATAACAACTGTTGCTAGGTCGGACAACCGTTATGGTTACAAGACTGAAAAAAGGCCTCATTCAACCTAATTGTAACTCCAGCACACGAATCAGTCTGTGTCAAAATAGTTAGAAAACACTTAATTTCAAATGATATTTATTTTGTATGTGTATGAAAAGTCGGACTGTTAGTACAGATCAACACTATCAAGCTGACGTTAGCATGGTGGCCAATTAATCAATACTTTAAACAACACTGTCATTCACAACCTAGTGTCGCATAGCCACAGCAACACTGTCCAGCTCAGCAGCGTAGCACTGAGTTTTAAACTCTTTTTCAGTTTCTCATTAGTTCGGATGGGATTTGTGTGAATATTCTGTAAACCCACCAACAGTTGTTAGAAAAGAACACATCTGAGGACGGAGCACAGATAAGGTAAACAGGAACTTCTGCATAACTAAACATAACTTCAGATGAGATGTAAACAAGCCATTCAGAGCGGTTTGGTGTGAAATGCTCTGTTCTAAAGAAACTTACGGAGCCAGAATTGTTCACAGTGGTGGTGATGGGAACCAGACGTCCACCTCTAAAAGCTCCCTCACTGAAAGTGTTTACATGAACTGGTTATGAACACGCTGCCTGATGTCAAACACTGTTATGACATTATTAGATAAATGTTGGTCTAAAATGCCCACTCATGGTGGAGAGGTCACCAACACTACATATAAAACTCAGAAAACGTGTAGGTTCACTGGTGGTTTTGGATAGTAAGTGAAATGGCTATATTTGTGCTGTAGAAATCGCAACCTCTGGTTCCCATCACCACCACTGCAGAGATCAAGAGTGGGTAAGATTCTCTAGAATGAAGCATTTCACATCAAACCACTCTGAATGACACTGTTTACATCTCAACCATTTAATTATGCAGAAATTTTATTCTCTAAGGAAAGACATCCTTTCTGAGAGAAAGAAAGAGAGGAGGAAGGGAGAAGAAACCAGAATAAAAGGCCTGACATGCTAATTTGGGGGATTCCTTCCCTGCTTTGTAGTGTACAGATTCTGTGTGCTTTTTGGACATTCGTTCCCTCTACGTGCCTTTACCTGTTCATTTTACACGCCCACCCCCACCTGTGCTACCCGACTGAAGATTCATCACGGCGACCTTAAAGTGATCCTTGAGTGCGCATGCATTCTCAACAAACTACTCCTCACTGAGTGTGCGTTAAGTGCTGAGTCAGTGGTGATCCTGTGCTAAACGTAAAAAAGGGGAGACGTTTTTGAAAGTCTTGGGGGGAAGAAATGTAAATTGGACTCCTCCGTTTTCCTCTTTTGACTCTCTTTCTGCTTGAGTTCATCACTCAGCTTCTCTAAAAGCATCACAGTTTAAAAGGAACGGCTTGATCAAAGGTGCTAATGTGGCTAACAGTGAAAAGAAGGAAAGTGATACCAGTTAGCGTGGTGTAATCTGCATAATGCTCAGTAGTAGATTACGCAAGGCCTGTGCCGGTAATAGAACTGCATGGTTTCGCACTGCTTTACCTGTAATTTGACAAAACATTAAGCTTTAACCTGTAAGCCATCACTGCCCCCGTGTCCACTTCAGAGTCAAAGTCGCTGGAAGTACTGCTGTCATCATCTCTGCAGGTATTTCTGCTGATGCTTCCAAGAACATCACTGATGTTTTCAGAAGCATCAGCACATTTACTTATATATGTACTACTACTACTACTACTACTACGAATAATAATAATAATAATGGTAACTATGGCAACAAATTTGCTGGACAAAGGTATCCCAGGTGACTGCTAGGCCATTGCTTTGGCATATTAGGTGGTTGCCATGGTGTTAGAAGGCTGTTACTATGGCACCCAGTGTGGTTGCTAAGGTGTCACTAGGCCATTTTGAGATGGTTCCTAACTCTGAAGCAGACTCGGGGGTAGGGAGGGGGGGCAAATGACAGCGTGTGAGTGTGTCAAATAAAAGGTAACAGCACAGTCCAGTAAAAGTTTTGGATGCAGTATACGGTCATCTTTAATTTGGCTAGAAAAAAGTATAATTAATCTAGTAATAAAGAACAGAAATGCAACCTCACATGAACTTTACAGTCCAATGTCGTGGTCACTGTAGCCGCTTAGCTTAGCCTGACTGGATGAGAGCTGAGACATGAATGTTGTTCCGCCAAAGAGGTGAAAGTCTGAAACCTGTGGTTTGCAGAACAGCAGTAAATGGGATTTTACCATCACTGGTGGCTGTTCGTTTTCATTTAGCGTTAGCAACATTAGCTTTTTTTGACTGAACTATTCCTTTAAATCCTTTAAACTATGACACTTTCAGAACTCACCCTGATCTCTCTGTGGCACGTTTGCAGAAGGCTAAAGAGGAATTTTCATTAAAAGAACGAAAAAGGCTAATAAAATAGATTTCTATGGAAGGAAGACTACATCATTCTTTTTCTTTTCCAGGATTATGGAGAGATGAATAAAAAATGGAAAAGAAAGAAAAGACATACTAAAAGTTTGGGCAGGAAAAACGACGTAATCCGATTGTGCTACGTTGAAGCACGCCCACTGCTCCTCGTTAACCAATCACGCGCCTCGTTAGTGACAGCCAATCAGAGACGAGAACAGAAGAAGTGAGAGCGGTTAAGCCAGTGTTCTGTACCACACATACAGGATAAATAACACACACGAGTAACCAATGATGCGCCAACACTCACGTGCAAACACACTCTTGCACGCACGCACACGAACACGCACGCACACGCGCACACACCCACACACACACACACACACCTCACAGTATTCCAATTCTATAAGACTGCTAGATCATAACTGAGCAAAAAAACCCACCCGAAAAAAAGCCCAACTTTATATATAGATACAATTTGCCATGTTTTTCCTCATTTTTGGAAAAAAAAAGAACACAATTTCTTTTCTTTTTTAAAACATGTATGAATTGTGTTATTCTGTCCCTCTATATTGATACATACATATATATATTTATATATAACTTTTTTATTGGTAGAGTATAAAAAGCACATGCACACATTTGTCCACTTCCTCTTACAAGCTACCTTCACACCACCGGTGTGCTCACATGCTAGGGAATGTTAGTACACGTATCTGAACACGCACACACGCACACGTTCCTGTACTTACGCAAACATACAATGAAGACCGCGACCACCCTGTACCCACCCGAGATTAAAAATAAGAACATAACAACAACATGATCAGAGAAATGGCAGTGGTTGGAGTGACCTAATCTGAGGAAAAAGAAGGAAAACAAAATCAGAATCTTTACACGAACCATTATCTTTGGACTCATGGGGTTAATAACCATAGCAACCGGAGACATGTGTAGGGGTGTATGTGTGTTTGAGAGTACATGTGTATCTGTGCTTGTTTTGGATGACGCTGAGCACAGCGCGAAAGGAAGCTCAGCACTGAACCTTTACAGTCGAGTGTATGTGTGACCGGTGGTGATGGGGGGGCATATGAAAGGAAGTTTCGACTCTATGCAACAAGAGACGGGGTGAGAAGTCCAGTGTGTTGAGAGATTTCAGACATTTGGGAGTCCAGCTGGCTGCACAGAGCAATGTGATCCTGGGACGAAAAGTGGTGTGTGTGTGTGTGTGTGTGTGTGTGTGTGTGTGTGTGTGAGTGAGAGAGAGAGTGTGAATCGGGCTGGGATTGTCACTCAGAATCCCGCTGGACTTCAGAGGCGTCCGCTCGGCAGATAGGGCAGGTTCTGTTAGCCTGAAGAGGCAAAGGAAGCAAAAAAGCGTCAGGGGGTCAAATCAATGAGAAATCAGTGATAGTAATGGCAGAACTGAACAGCAGAGTAACTGAACCCAATTAAAGGGGAACTGCGCCAATATTTAAACATGTTTGCATGATTAAAGCATTCTGAAGGGGTGTACATGCAGGGTGCTTTGATGCAAAACAGTACCCAAAGAAAACTTATTTTTAGAATTAGGACTATTTTACCATTATCAGTATTACATATACAAAACTCAAAGATCCCTGGTTGCCTTGGATAGTAAATAAAATGATTTTTCATCGCTGTCCTGAAATTTTAACACAATCAAAGGGCAAAACCTGGACAGATCCAAATGGACATCCAATGTTTTTGCATTTCAGTGACGATTTGCCTTACAGACATTGTGACCCCTGGTTCCTCAAGAAATCAGCCTAAATTTCTCTACAATAAACTTCATAATCAAAGGAATTGTTAATTCATTTCACATCAAACCACTCTGAGTAACTGTTGACATCTAAACCCCTAAATTATGCAAAAACAAAAAATTGGTGGAATTCCCCTTTAATTACTTCATGGCTTCAACACACACACTCACCTTGAGCCACTTGTCAACACACTTGGCATGGAACTCATGATTGCAGGGCAGGACTCGCAGCAGCTGTCGAGACTCAAAGTCACACATACACACCACACACCTGCACACAAACACATAAGGTTTAAAACGTCATCATTTACTAAATAATTTAACATATAAAGAACTCAAGTTCATGTCTGTATGTGTTTGTGGGCTTCAGCTTCCTAACAGCATTCACGGTGATATACAGAGCAGAACCAGGTGATATTCCAAGTAACTACTTTATGCAGAAAAAAATAAAAATAAAACAAACAAATCATCAATTTATACACACACACACACATATATATATATATATACATACATATATATATACACACATATATATATACACACATATACACATATATATATATATATATATATATATATATATATATATATATATATATATATATATATATATATACATACACATACACACACACACATATATATATATATATATATAGTGAGAAACTGAGTTAACTCGCCAACCATGAACAGTAAAAGTAAAGATATAGTTACACTGTATGATCCAGCTACCAACTAACTGCATGCCATACTGTCTTTAGACATTACATTTTTAGTCTGGTCAGGAGGAATGACATCAAAGGTCATATCTAGAGACTGCTAAAATAAGCCTCCAATCTGGATCTTCAGTCACCTTCGCGGATCACGCAGCTGTGCTTTTGGTCGATGATGCAAATTCACATGCATGTTTTTTCCTCTGAAATTTCTTACATAAAACTCTAATGATGATCTTTTCCTTAGCAACGAATGTAATTTTGCTCATGAAACTGCCCTGACCGGGCCTTAAGGAGCGTTACTGTGTATGTGTGCTACTCACAGGGTCTGCTCAGACTGGTGATTGCTGGGGTTGAATCTATAGGAAGGCAGCTGTTCTATATCAGCTTTAGTCAGACCACGCGGTTTGGCTTCTCCAAGACGCTCCGCTAGGTTCAGCAGAGCCTGCACACAAACACATTAAAGAAAGGAAATTAATAAGAGGTTGGTAAAAGAAAGCCAAGCATAAACATTAACACACACATATGCATACATATACACATATACATCACATTTATTATCACAGTTATCTCCAGGAACTTTGTGGTTTTACTTTGAAGTAATACATGTTTACGCTAGCCAACATTTGTAAAATATGACTTTCAAGGTTACAGAACTGTGGCTCCTTCTTCTTGAACTCCAGAGCTCTTTAGCTTTATAGCTTATCAAGTGGAGACCTCTACAGGTGATACACTACAGGTGAACAGGGTAATTTCTTAATATAAAACCAAGTTTTTTGGTATTAAAAGGCTTGCAAAAAATATATTTAAAGGTAGCAAAGGAGATATTACGTACGTAAATATGCCTACATTTAAAAAAAAAAAAAGTCTCGCTTTTGGATGATAAAATGTTTATTTTATTATGACAACACACTCCAGCAAAATTATCTTACACAACAGATTACTGGGACCTCATTGTTTTACTGGTCATTTAGGTCATTTGTAGTTCACATTCTTGCTTAAATTCAGCTACAAGCAATATATTAAGAAACGCTTATTTTTCAGAACATGCTCAGGAACAAAAATGTCCAATTTCATGAATGCAGGTCTACTAGAAGCTGAGATTTTTGGTTCTAAACACAGAGAAAAGCCAATTGTGAGAAAAACTGCACCCAGTGAGACTTCATTGACATATGACAACATGGTTGTGCCAGATGTGGGCAGAGCTTAGCTTCCATTAAAATTGCTAACTTGTGGAAAATAAACTTAGAAGCAAGTGGACATGAACTGACTAGACATGCTGGAATAAATATATCTGTCATTTTTTAAACAGATTACAGTTTAGGAGAAGAGTTGGTACAGACACAATTTACCAAAACTCAGAAAAATGACTGACAGGACCAAAATCGCTATTTCTGCTTTAAATCCTGACTGGCTTAAGCGATTTTTAGAGCAGTAAAAATGTATGTTTGTTCATAGCAGTGTGTGCTTTAAAGAATGCTAATAGTGATTAAAAGGAGCTGGGACCAGTTCACATAATGGCATTAAATGGCTGGCAACTATTAACGAACAACTTAGAATCAGCACTTGGGACGTGCACCACTGGACCCTTCTGATTATAAAGTACGCATGTGGTTACTTTTATTGTCCTAACTTTCAAACAGGTTTAACCAATGTCTGAGGATATATACTGGACATTTTAGTCTCTGCTATGATCTGTGTTTTCATGCCAGCCTTAAAACGGTCCTGCTGGGATAAATCAATTTTAACTGAACTGAAAGCACAGCTGAATGAACCACATTAAAAGAGAGAAATTTCACCTCATAATTCTCCACTTCTCCATCATCTACGTCCAGCTCTAAGCTGATGGCAGGTCCCACTGCTGTAGGCTGCATTGGAAGAACAGACCTACAGAGAAAGAGAGAGAAAGAAAGAGAATGTGTCACCACACAGCACAGCTTTTCACAGTGGCTCGCTGCAAAACACCTGCTATGAGCTGCATTCACACTGCAAGCAGTACTGCTGCTGAAATGACTGGTATATGATAGAAACAGAAAAGATATGTTTCACTGAGAAGAGTTACAAAAGATCTGAATTAGTAAGACTTGTGTATTTTACAGACATTTGTGTTGCTTTGTTATTATCATTATTTTCATTATTATTATGCTGTTACTTTAGCACACATACATAACCTCGTCATACCAAATTATAAATAATCAGGTGTAAATATTCAGCTGCATGTTTAAGTCTGTTGTCATGCTTGTAAACTGTATTTATTTTTATAGTTTAATACTAACATATAGTTAGTATATGTATTTCTCTACCCATTAAAGATTTAAATCAATAAACAGTAGCACAGTGCCTCAGTGTGGACATTTTGGACAATGTATACATCTTATTAGAGGATACTGACATATATCCACATACACAAATCTTCTAACAAAGGTATTCTGTATTCTGATGTATTCAGTTGAAGCAACTGTGTGGGCAAAACTCACAGGAAGTAGGGGAGGAGGCTAGGGTGATAAGGGGGCGGAGGCACGGCTTGCTGAGAACGATAACGCCGGCCTGTGATTCGCCGAGGCATGAAGTGAGGATATGGCTAGAAACAGAGAGAGAAAGAGAGAAAAATTAACAAATCAAAGTAATTACTTTAGCTAGGTTTTTTGTTGCTAATTTAAACTTTGCAGGGACGAATTGACCACCATGCTAATGTTAATGTTAATTATAATACAGGACAAACGACTAACCCAAACAGTGTGGCTTTTGACAAGCATTCAAAATAAATATGACGTGAAAGAAACGTCACACTTAAAATGTGTTTTACTGCAAATAACTGAGTTGTGTGCTACAATTTCTTATTAGTTTGAATGGGATTTTTGCCAAAGTTCTCTAAAGTTTGTCCAAATTAGTAACAGTTGCAATATTAAAAAAATAAAATAAATTAAATTTGGATGGAGCAAGGACGAGGCCAGCTCTCGATTCCTTTACTCCTTCAAAAGTCTCTCAAACTCAAATTTTGTCATTCCTTTCCAAGACTCATCCACCTTGTTCTGCTGAACAGTGAGTTATTCTCATGGTGCACTAATATAATAATCAATAATGCATTATGGATGATACAATTACACAAGCTGCAGAGTGGGAACTGTACACTGTATGTAATGTAACTGTGAGTGATGCATTATGGGTAACGTAGTCCACTCACCACTCCGAAGAGCTCCTGGGGAAGGGGTTCGTGAGAGAGGAACTGCAGAGGGGTGGATGGGGGCAGGGGGCTGGGGTGGCCCGAGTGGGGGTAATTAAAACTGCCCCCCACAGAAAGGTGATCCCCCAAAAGCTCCACTTCATTCTCGATCCTCTGCAGTGGCTGCACATACAGAAAACGTACAACTTATTCAGTGCTGCACCAAACTAATGAGCAATTGTGTGGAATGTTAAATTAACTGAAATTAGCAGTATTTTCAGTACTGAACTATCAAAAATAATTATGCTTCACCATTTATTGGCAACCCACCCCTAAAACAGACACACACACACACAGTGGAGAGATGAGAGGTACTGTAGATCTGGGCTTTAACCACTATGTGAGGACTAATGTCCCCATGAGGACCATAAGTCATGACAATTTTTGTGTCACTGGTCCTGGCAAGAAATGGTTATTTTTTGGTAAAAGTAAACCAGCTAGAAGGTTGCTGACTGGTTACTAAGGTCAAGGTTAGGTGTGGGAGTAGCATCACACAACTACAGTAATAAATAAACAGAAATACTCACTGACATAATAACACGTGCGGTGTGTGTGGTGCTCACCGATCGTGACTGTTGTGTCTGGAAGGGCAGGAACTGTCCTGGTGGGGGCAGATGGGGCGGATGGTGTGAGAGGTGTGGAGGATGAAGCAGAAACGCTGGATCACTGGAGAGAAGAGAAGGAAACGCGTACGGAACCGGCAAGTGCTGCACTGAACACGCAGGTAACATCTAAAAGATGAAGAATGTAAGAGTGTGAGATGCAAAGAGACAAAATTGAAGAACATACAGTGCAAGAAAGAGAAAGAGAAAAAAAAAATTCTTAACATACAAAAGACTATATTCCAAAGGTAACACTACTTAAACTGATACATAACACTGTCATACCCATGCCATAAACATGTCATATGCTGTCATGAGTCATGATGACAGAGCATGTCCGGTAATACAACAGTCCTTTTTCCATTACTGTTAATGATCATAATACATGACAGTCACAACATTTGATGCTGTGATGGTTAACTAGCAAAAACTGGCATGTGGAAAAAGCTGCCATGACTTCAAATACTGGAGCAGACAATTTCTGGTAATACTAACACAACCCTGTTATATTAGCGAATACAATCTGTCATGACAGCTCATAATAGCTTAGGACATCTGCCACAACAGGTTTATGGCAGAGTTTTGTTACTGTTATGCATGGTTCATGCAGGGTTCAAGTAAAGTGTTACCATTTCAAAGAAATGCAGTCAATGAACGCAGAGCAAGAGAAAATCTATCCCAACTGAAGTTTTCCATTCTGACCACAAGGGGGCAGGAGAGCCTTACAATCAGAAGCAGTGATCATTTATAAAGGGCTGCGTGGAGCAGTATACCCACCGGAGGCGGGACGCTGCAGACTGGGTAGTGTTGCTGGCCGCTGAAGACGACGGAGCAGGCAGGCACCTGCTGCTGAGAGGAGCATGCTGGGAGATGTTGTCCCGTACAAAGTGGAGGGGGAAGGCCGTGGGGCGGCACCGGGGACACGGTATATGATACCGGGACTGTACCCTGAGGGAGCTACAACACACAGACAGACATCCATTGATATCTTAGGGCACATCATCCACCACGGTTTAGGAAATGCATACAGTCTTGCGCTCAGTCCTAATTATTAGCTAATTAATAATTATTACTAATTATTAACAGCAGCAAACACACACACACACACACACACACACTCCAGTGAAACACTGTTGAACAAAAACTAATGTCTTTAATTTTTGAGAATATAAATGTACATCGGCTGACAGAAACGGTTATCGGCCATAATCGATAAGAATCGGTATCGGTCAAGCCCTAGCACTAAGCTTGGACAATAAGGTAAATATAGACAAATGATTATCGCTTGATTATCACTACAGTTTAGAGTGGTAAATGTTATAATCAGGATCCAAATTCAGTTAGGAAGCAAAACGTGAGAGTGAAAGTTTTCCTTGACGGTAATTTAAATACTATATAGTTACCAACTGGGCTAGCTTCTAACATTACTCAATAACATATAACGCTTAATATCTAACAGCACAGATGGCAGGTAACCCTAAACATCCAGTGGTTCTCTGTGCTTTTTTGCTTGAAGAACAAAATACTGCCAAACTGGCATGTTGGCACCCTGCTTCTGGACAAGCTTGTCCATTTTGCTTTCTACAGGAAAGTTTTTGTTTCATTTGCATGTACCTCAGCATTCTTTGCCAGACAAATTCGACATTATAACCTTTAATGTGTGATGTACCAAGTATGTATGTTATGTATAAATAATTAGTGGGTGATGTTCTGTTAGTGTAGCTTATAATAAAGTATAATAATCTCTACTGTATATTTGTATGCTTGTACAAAGAGAAAGGTTAAATATAGGCAAAGCAATGAGGAAAAAAAAAATCATGTAGGACCTAAACGGACTGGAAAAATGATAATTTCTATAATACTGGCAATTATTTACATAATTGCAATATTCAGTTGTATTAATTAGCAGCCCAAGGCTACCTAAGCACACACTTTCCACCCCCCAATTTTTTGTCTTTGATGAGCATGAAGAACTGAACTGCTTCCAAACCGAGGAACACACAACTCAGATGACCACAGTAAAGTCTACTAGTGTAGAAACACACTCACACTCACACTGCTTGCAATATATAATTAATTATAAACTAACAACAAAAACTACAGACCCAAACCACTGCTGTCCTCACCTGTTCATGGAGGTCCATCACCATGGTGCCCTGTTGCTGTGGGTGCAGTAACCGTGGCGACAGAGTGGGGGGGTGGAAGGCGCGGGGCTCGTCCAGGCCGGTCGGAGGGTGGGGTGGTGCCTGGCCGTATGGATGGAGCGAGTGAGGATGAGGAGGGTGGCGATAGTTTTCGTCCTGACCGCCGCCGGGCGAGCCGTGGTGGGGCGGGTGGAGCCGAGACAGACGCTCGCGACGGCCCCGCTGGCGACGAACTGGGGGGCTGCAGACAGAGAGGGGCTTTAAAAAACATCACTGATCGACTCTATCAACTAGTAACACTAGGTGTTACGTATCACCATAATCTATAGCATCAGTATTATCAATATAATTAGCATCCAATGTAAGAAATATCATTATCAACATAACCATTTTCAGCTTAATGTAAATATTGCATATTTTTGCTAAATGTAGTGCATAATTTCTATTTATTCGCTGAATTTAACATATTAATACTTCCATATGCCACATCATCGCGCACACAGTCCGTACCTGCGTCTGTGTCGTGCAGGCGTGTGACAGCGCTCTGGGTGGTAGGGCGTGTGGGGGTATGGGTGTGGCCTCCGGCTCGGAGGCAGCTCCCACGGTCTGATTGGAGGAGAGGGAGTGGAGGGCGGGGCCGAGGTGAGCTCCAACACAGACTGCTGGGAAAGACGCTGACGCTTTGGACTTGGGGAGTCCTCCGTCTGAGAAAGGTGTAAAAATACAGTGTCAATACAGTAAAAATCTCTCTCTCTAAAGTCTCCTCCACATCAAACACTTATCTGTAACTATATTTTCTTCAAAACACCATTTAAAACAGCTCATTACATTTTACATAACACACTCTTCCTCACATTAATCGGGATCGTGCACATCTCTTTTGACTTCAGTTTGGGAAATGAGTAATAATTCACTCTTTCTATCCCTCTCTTGGGAAACTGGGCGATTTTTCAGATTTAATACGCTGCAGCATGTAATAATCTGAACAAAATCTGTCGAGTTAGAAGCTGACTTCAGCTTCATGTTAACTTTATAGTCAAAATGCAAAACCTCTGATCAGCTAGCTAAAAAACGGAAATATGGCGGTAAACTGTCCCGCCGAGTAGCTGCTACAAGGCTGCGATTTTCAGGTTCTTGTTCAGAATCCCCCTCTTCAGGTTCATACAAGGCTGCACTGATATGATCGGATTTCCAGCCTGCACCATGCTGAGGTGTCCACACCTCAGATTTGTTTGTTAGACAGCTAATCAAAGGTTTTACATTTCAACCACACTTTTAAACACGACACCGGTCAGCTTCTAAATCCTTTTCCGATTTTCCCGTTTCACCTTGGCTGCATGTAAATACGCTCTGTTCTGATTGGCTGCCCTGTATTCTTCCTCATTCCAAAAGCAGTCGAGGCTGAAACAAACACTTGTTCTAACTTTAGTAGGGGCTGAACTGCGGAATAGGCAGATATTCGTAAATGCACTGGTTTTTGCGACATCAAAAATGGCCAGTTTTTGAAGCTTTGTTTCCATATGTGGACAGTATAGAACAGGGAGGGAAGGGTATGCTTCGAAACTTTGTTTAAACACTATCAAACTCAATAAAAATAAGTGAGAAAAAATAAATAAATAAAATCGGGTCTCCATGATATGGGTTCAATAAGGAAATCTTCATCTTAAATTCCTCCCCGACTGGATTCAACTCTATTTCAATACGATTCTAAATTACACTAGAGGAGCTATTAAGACAGAAAAGGAATATACAGAACAACAAGCGTATGCCAAGCTTTTCTATAACTGAAATTTTTAAAACTATTTTATCTTATCAAGAAATTGGGCATTTATGAACGACCACAGTAAATCAATTAAGATCAATTCCAACATTCAAAATTGATGCAATACACCTTCAGAATAATGAATCCGGGTTTATCGATGCACTTTTCTCACAGAGACAACCTTATCTGTTTATATGATCAAGTGTGTGAAACAGAGATCTAGATACAGTGCGTGTGAGAGGGAGTAATTCTTGTTTGCTGTTTTTCATTTTGAGTACAGTCAGTCTATTGTGCCTGACAGCATTAAAGGCATTTCCTCTGACGACATGGCCTTCTGTTGCCTGAAGCAAAGTGAGGTCACTTCCTGTAAGAGTGAGGAAACCCTAGTGGGGGAGGGACCGCTGCTCAACACACATGCAGACACACACACACACACACACACACACACACACACACGCGAACACACCCACACTCTCCCACACCCCTAAAGCAGCCCCACACATGCCGGACAAAAGAGAGTCTTGTATGACAGTCACTGCTCTTACAAAACCTTCTAGTTATAGTTCATAACGTCAACGAATGTAATGAGATTATCGGAGTCATTTTTGACCATTTTCTGTTGATCCAGTCACTGAGATATTCACACAACATAAAGGGCAGCTGGTGTTTTACGAACGGTATAAAATAATGGTTTTGAGTTACGAGGCCTTTGAGTGACAGTGATATGTAAATGTCAGAGTGGGTGAGTATCCTGTATGGCGTAACAGTGATGAACTCGCAGTATGATGAAAAGCACTTCTTATCTGCTCGATCTACCCCGCAGCCCTTTATAGGAAATCACTGACTCACAGGGAGCTTTCTCAACCACATACACACGCACACAGTGCACTGCCAACACGAACACACAGACATACTAACTCAGTAGCTGACTAATACACAGACATGTATGTACATGTTTGTTTTTATACAGTGTCAGTACTTATACATACATGTGACTAATGTACGTATATTAGTCAGCTAGTGAGTTAAAATGTCTGGCTTTCCCCTCCAGAGGAATACCACCCAACCACCCACCCACCCACCCACACACACACACACACACACACTTCTACACATACATATACAGACAGACATTATCTGTCTGATCCACTCATACCGACGCAACCCACAACCACCATGGCAGAGTCACACCAGCGTTGAGAATGACCCTTTTGGTACTGTGGTGGTCCTGACTATTAAATCACTGGGTAAAAGGGGGCTAACAAAGTATGCAGAGAAACAGATGGACTACAGTCTGTTATTGTAGAACTACAAAATGCACATATATAGTAAGTGGAGCTGATAAAATGGACAATGAGTGTAGAAACAAGGAGGTGTAGTTAATGTAGTGGCTCGTTTGTATATACACACACACACACACACACACACACACACACGTTTCTATATGGATTAATAATGTATTTCCCATATGTATTATTAGGGGTGTAACAATCGTCTCAGCCCAAAATTTAACTTGATTCACAATACTGGGTTCATGATTCAGTATTCTCACAATATTCTGAACAAAACTCAAAGACAAATGATGACTATGATCGTGCTGTTGCACATCTTACTGGTAACACTACAGCTAGGAGGCAGGAGTAGTGCTGGAGTGAACTCATGACTGGTGTTGATCATCTGCAGGCTTTGGTGTTCAAACAATGCGACTTCATCAGATGGCATAATTAATAGAATACATTCTTCACAACTTGTCATCTCCACAGTGCACACTGTTACAGTTACGCATGCGATTTCATGATATACAGGTACCTGTATGAAATATGATGTAAGTATTAAGAATCTGTCTGCCATGATGTGTTCTGTATTAGTTGGAGGGAAGGGGAAGTCAGGAGGATCTGACTAACAGACACACACACACACACACACACACACACACACACACACACGCGAACACGCTGTTTAATCATACATGTAAGTCTCCCTGTGTCTTAGAGTCACTCAGGCTTATTGTAAAACCTGTGAGGAGGGTGTGGGCGAGTGAATGAGTGAAAAAAAACGCATGTGTGACTTTCAGAGGACACACACACAAACAAAAAGAAAACAAAACGTCAAATGAGGCACAACTAACAACGTCACACCCCCCCCACACACACACACACACACACACACGTTGTGGGTGGTAAAGTGATCTCACACAGTAGAGTGTTAAGCCATAGTGTGGAGAGACAGCCAGCACAGAGACTGTCTGTGTGTGTGTGTGTGTGTGTGTGTTTAATCACTAACAGGAAACAACTGTGGAGCAAGATCCAAGACACACACATCTGAGTCAGGATATTTCTTTATTCCCCTCATGTGTCCTTAACCAGTCTGAGAGTAAGAATGTTCCACCCCTCCTCCATCTGCTCTACAGTCTACATCGGGGGTCCGATCGATATGAAAACTGTGCCGCAATTACTAAGATACAAACTCTGATAACCGATAATGTCAGAATTTAACGAGGTCAGAATTTACACATACTCCAGTAGTTTTAGTTCAACAGTGCTTTACTGACTGATGAGACAACATTTTTAACTCAAACCGCAAAAAAAGTTTATATAATTATTAATGTAGTGGGGGAAGGCGGAGCTTGACAGTATTCTTAGCGATTCTCTTGATTTTCCATTATATGTCGTCTATATAAAGGTTTGTTTTATAACTACGCAGGGTATATCAGTATCAATGGGTAAGAAAAACAGGTTGATATCAGTTTTAAAATAAATCTGTTGCGTGCTGCCTTCTTGGCCAGGGCTCACGTCCAAAAGAGGTTTGATAGTGATGATAGTCTTCTTTCACATGGTCATCTTAACTGAAGTGCAAAAGACCTGCTTTCCAACAAAAACAAAAGTCACTGCACACAGTGCGAGGACGTTTTCAGAAGAGAAACTGCGAATACCGCCTGAGTGGCTGCTCCCAACACAGAGACTGTAAATCCCCTTAATTCAAGACCACAACCCCTTTCTCCAGTAACCTGTCTCAGTATGGGAGGCAGTGTGGTAACGTCTGCTCCAATCAGAGAAGAACGTGCCCATGTCTCAGATCAGAAACTTAATTTTGTTCTTGGTACAGGTCGGTAGTTCCTGCTATAGTTTGGACGGTTTTGCTACAAGATGAACAAATGAGTTTACAGCCTATAGATCACTTAAAATAATTAAATGGCAAAAGCTTTTTGTGTTAAGGTAGCCTGTAGATCACTGCTACTGTGGCCTGTTACTTCTATTATGGTATTAATTACAATAATAGGCTGTCTTTAGTTTTTAATACCTTTGATTTAACCACAACATCATAATAGTCAACATTCATGTCTCACGAGGGACGGCGTTCTGTGCACGAAAGGCTACTGCACGGCTGCGGTATGCCTTGTTTCTGAAACCAAACATATTTAGGCTGATAGGAATATGGATATATATAAAAACACAAAAGAAAGAGATGAGAAACATGATTACACCGGATGGTGCATTTTCTGACACTGAAATTGTCCATTTTAACTGGCAATCATGAGCTGCAGTCTACAATTCAACACCATCGCCAAACAGCTCAACCTACCGTGTGGAGAATAACTGTCCGTTACTTAATAGCTACATTAGCTACAATAGCTACATCACCAAACATGCCTTGGTTGATGAACTACATTTGGAGTCCATTTATGAGCAAATTATAACTTTATAAAGGCAACTTTGTGTTTGCAACACGTCATCATTTTAACAGTGCTTTTTAAAAATGACACATTAACGCTCCTTATAAGCCTCTGCACCCTTAAACTTCCACTGGGTTCATTTATCATTTTTCTCTACTTGATCAAGGCCTCCATGTTTTATCGTCCAGTTCCTAATTTAGAACCGTATCTGCAGTTGTGCACGTTTTAAATGAGGTACACACTGACTGCCCCCTCAGAAACGTTACATACTGACTGCCCCCTCAGAAACGTTACATACTGACTGCCCCCTCAGAAACGTTACATACATACACACTCATAAATAATATATTGTTCAGCACTGAAGCTCAGATGATATAGGGTGATTATTAGACAAAGAAAAAAAAACAAACACATAGAGAGAGAAAGAAAGAAAAAAAAAAAGAAAAAGAAAGTAATAAGAGAAACAAACACAGGAATAAGAAAGAAAGGAAAAAAATGTAAAGATGGGAGGAGAGGCTAAAGAAAGGATCAAACAAAGACAGAAAATGGAAAGACAGAACAAAAGAAAGAGTGAAAGAACGAAAGGGAGAGAATGAGGGAAGGGGAGGAGGGGGACAGCCCCAGGGGACAGTGAGGGGTAGGATGTAGCTTTAGGAGCCCTGAGGATCATCAACTACAGGGGACAGATCGCCTGAAACATAGATCCCCCTACAAAACACAGATCCCCCCACAAAACAGCGCACCCCCTAAAACACAGAGCTCCCCACGAAACACTGATCCGCTCTGGGTTTTCAGAGAGCCCCCTAAAACACAGAGCGCCCCACAAAACACAGGGCGCCCCACAAAACACAGAGCCCCCCGAAACAAAGAGTGCACCCTGTAGTACAGAGCACCCCCGAAACACAGATCCCCTGAAACAGAGCGCCCCAAAACAGAGTGCCCCCTGAAACCCAGATCTAACGAAACAGAGCGCCCCCGAAAACACAGATCACCCCAAAAACACACGCCTGAAAATACAGAACGCCCTAAAACAGAGCGGCTAAAAACAGAACGCCCGAAACACAGAGGCCCCTTTAACAGCACAAAGGCACACACACACACACACACACACACACACACACACACCAGACACAACCCCTCTCTTTTTCTCCCCGTCATGTGCGCGTGCACACACACACACACACACACACACACACACACACACACACACACACACACACACACACACACACACACACACACACACACACACACACGTCAGACGGACAAACATGGTCAGACGGGTCCATTAGTATGAAACATTGATGGGGCTGCCAGTCCATGTTTGGGTGGGTGAGGGGAACTGCAGAGACAAAAATTAGGACAGAGCGTCTGTGGGCGTCACAAGAGGATCACAGTCCCCCCTCCTCCCCGCCCCCCCTCACAAATAAAACAATACTACTGATAGAACGCGCCGTTTTAACAGGGTCAGAGACTTGACCACCTAATACGCGTCATGGCTGAGCTTTGGAACATGCAAAACACCGAGCGGCCTCTACTGTGTTGACTGTTTCTGTACATCCTAAATCCTACACAGCGCTGGGCCATATAACACACATCATATCATGAAACGCTAGAACAGAGACTTCAGTCATGCATCAATCACTACGGCTTCCTCAAAGAAACAAGGCTAGATAACACCAGCCTAGTGTACAAGTAAAGCAACCCAGCATGACTATCGTCACGCCGATACTGGACTGTCTATACTGACATCTCAGAAAGGTACAATACGAGCCCTCTAACCAATCAGTGCTTCTTACTGTGTGCTCCTACAGATCTGTGAGTGTTTAGATGAATCAGGACATCCACGTAATCCAATACGGTCAATTACATTAGTCAAAATACTACAGCCACATCTCGAACCATCTCACACCATTGATCTTCCATTGGGTTTTTAATGTATTATGTAAGGTGCATCTTTTTTTTGATGAATCAAGACAATTTCTGATGCATAACGCAGGCCAAGAGTATTATATAGTACACTGTACAGACATTGGATATCATACCGCACATCCTGGAGTAAATCCTACACCCCATGTGTCAAACACAAGGCCCGTGGGCCAGACCAGGCCCGCCACACAATCCTATCCGGCCCGCAAAAGTATTTTAATTTCCATCAACATTAGCCCGTTTTTACAATGTGCTGCACTACAGTCCCCAGCATGCACTGCAACGACTCTCCTACCCCAACAACAGCCTATGGGACAGCGGTTACACCTCAATTCTACACCAGTCATTTCACCAGTTCAACCAATATAAACACTTAACATTAGCTAGCAGCTCAGAAACTGAGCCCAAGTATTAATAAACGTGCATCAAAGAAAGAATGCCAGGTGTCTAGTTAGGTAGGTTTAAAAAGACTTTAAAAGGATTTAAATTTCGAATATTTCAAGGTCTACTACAAGTGCCTGTATTTTACTGCTGAAGTTTTTGCATATTTTGAATAAAAATTGGCCAGCTGGGGTTACAGAACAACATTAATTAAAAATGAAAAGCTATTTTCCTCTGGCCCTCGGATTTGATGAGATTTTGTAATATGGCCCTTTTAATGGTTGAGTTCGAGAGCCCTGTCCTACACCGATGGCCACTAAATACAAATGGTGACCCTCAAACACATTCAAACATTCACGGATCTCACTTTGTGATGCTCATATCTTAAAGCGAAAGCTCTGAAATACATAAATATACTCTACAAGCCTCTGATCAGCCAAGAAATGCCAGATGTCTGAAGACTGACATGGCATGACACTGTTAACGTCAGCACACTGCATTAACTAAACCATCTGCATAATCTTCCATTAGTTCTCAGCTACATTAACCTTGTAGCTCCAGCGCAAAACTAAAGGAGGAAACTTTAAACTCCAAACATGTCTTAGCTGATCTAATACATCTGGGGTAAAAAGAGGGAACGTGCAAATTAGATTTTTCACCAAACTACCACTTTAAATTTGCTCGTGACACACCAATTCCCCCGTGATGTGCTTTTATCCACACTTCAGTCTTGATCAGGCCTAAATATATATATGAAGCTGCTACAGTCGTCTCACTTCATGATTAAGATTATTTTTTTTTAATTTTATTTTATTACAAATGCTACAAAAGGGAGGTTATTTCGTCCAGAGAATAGCCATGAACCTCAGGGTCCTTCTCTATTTCTCTCTTTCATTATTTTCTAACCTTTTATTTTGTCTCACCCTCCCTCCTGCTCTCGGTCTGCCCCTCCATCTCTCTCTCTCTCTCTTTCACAGCCAAACCCATTTTGAGGGCGCCTCTACATTCTCAAGCATGGAGAGCCTGTTTCTGTCTGTGTGGAAGCTCAGGAATGAACACACATAGTTTTAGCACGCTACATTCAGGCCCCACCATGAGCCGACATGTTTCTCTTCTCTTGTTTGAAAAGAAGAGCTCATTTGTATTCAATGTTTCAATGTGGTATCATATGTATGTAAATATCTATGTGTAGTAAATGTCTTGTTGTTTGCAAAAGTCAGAGACCACCCTTCATTTGATTTCCGGTCAAAATGGTTTATTTATCGTATGCAAAAGAAACATTTAACAGAAAAAAAAATAAATATATGGGACATTTTTTCACACCTCCAAAGTTCAGTCTTAGAAGTTGGTTGAACTTTCTGCTTCTTACGAACCAAGTAATCCCAAACACATTGAGTGATGTTGAGGTCTGGACTCTGGGGTGGTCAGTCCATTGTTCTGAGAACACCAGCAGCTTATTTGAGAAGGGTCTGGCTGCAGACATGCACCGCCAGCCTATTGATGACGTCAGTGCCGCTGCCACGACAGTGTTTTTGTTGGTTGATCTGCAGATTTTTTCCTTTTAATCTATGCTCTTTTCTCAGTAAGAGCTTCTTGTCAGCTACACATCCTTTCAGACTCATAGTGCTGAGTGTCTCACAGTGGAAGGATGGACAGAAACACCTGGTGATGTTTTCAGATCTGAAGTAAGAGTGGTTGATTTTCTCCTCTCTCTCAAAGATGAAAGCTTTAAGTGCTGTTTGATGGGGACAGTGCTGGTGGTCTACCAGGTTTTGAAGGGTGGTTGTTAGAAGACCCATTTTTCTGTCTTCATATTTTTTAAAACTCCAGTTTCTGAAACTCCTGTTTTCTTTCCACTCATTTTTCTTTGGCTTTCCTCTTCCTTGCGCAAGTGGATGATCAAGTATCTAAACTGCTCAGAAATTCTCCTGAAAAATTAATAACTTGTACTTGGTGGCCATTTTGACTGGAATTTAAACACATGTAGGGTCTCTGCCTATTTAACAGCACTATATACCCAAATACCTACATATACATACACATATACATATACAGATATACAGATACATTTACATCTGTAAAAGTATCAATATTTAATTAGAAATTTCTAATCCTCATCCTAAATATGACCCCAATGTTAATCTCGTAAACAAAAAAATAAAATGTCTTGGATTCTGAAAGATCATTTTGTTGGTTAGACCTGTTTTTTTTTCCCCCCAGGAAATTTGTGTCCTAAAATGTACACACACACACACACACACACACACACACACACACACACACACACACACACACCAAAAACCCAACCCTTCTTTCTTTTTTCCACACAGTCCACCTCTCTCTTCTGCCACTGTTCTCTTCTCTCGTTCTCACTCACTACACCCCACAGCTGGAGGTGAAATCATTAACGCCTCCACTCCCCCATCTCACCCTTCCGTTCTCTCTCCCCCTCCCTTCTCTCCCTCACTCTCTCACTTTCTCACCCATCATTCTTTGCTTTCTTTCCATTTTCTTTCTGTCTGTCTATGTTTTTATCTCTGTTTCTTTTTCTCCTGCCTTTAATTCTCTCTCCACATTCTTTTCCACCTCCTTTCCTCTCTGGAAGTCCTGACCCCGCCCCCTGGGGGGCCCAGTGTCGGCCAATCACAGCCCAGACATGAACTCGCCCTCCCTCTTCCTCTGACTATAAACACTGTAGTAAGAGCGAGGCTGGGAGGCTCACACACCCACACCCAACGTCATAATCATCACCAGAGCGGCTCGAGCTCTGAGTAAATGTGGGGCTCGCGCACTCAGGCGAATCCTACAAACAACATAATCCAACAAAAACAATAAAATAACATCTCCAAGCAGTACATGAGAAAACGCAAGAGAAACCAGCAAACCGCAAGTCAGCAAACACAATTAAAGCCTTCGCTACTTCCCCCAAAATAAACACCAAGCATGTTTTGGTACACACACACACACACACACACACACACACACACACACACACACACACAGACACACAGACACACAGACAGAAAAACACACAGAAAAACACACACACACACACACACACACACACACACACACACACACACAGACACACAGAAAAACACACAGAAAAACACACACACACACACACACAGAGACAGACAGACACAGACAGACACACAGAAAAACACACACACACACACACACAGACACACAGACACACAGACACACAGAAAAACACACACACACACACACACAGAGACAGACAGACAGACACACAGACAGACACACAGACAGACACACAGACAGACACACAGACACCAGCTTCTAACCCAAACTCTAACTCTAACTTATTTAACCCTCAGGTCATCGTTGAGACTAGCGGTAACAAAAACACTGTAATGCTATATGAATTATTTCTCACTGAAACAAACACAGAAATTCTGTTGAAACTGCAGATTCTAATCTTTCAAATGAACACCACATCTGCGCTGTCAGCAGATGTTTAATTGCCTGTTTACTGCATAAAACGTTATTGTTGCGCGTCACTGTTTTGTAATGTGTTTAGTGCTGTGTTATGTCATCATATTCAGTATTGCGTGTGCCTGCACTGTGACTGTATTTAGAAAATTATGTTTAGAAAATTATCTTTTCCCTACACATTCATGTCTGTCACACCTGTCACTTGTCATGTTTAGGCTGGGCCTAATCTTGACATCAGTCCAGTTAAAAAACTGCATCTGTCTATTGTTTTACGGGCAAGCAAGGTGCTGCAATTCTCCAGACATGCGGCTAGCTCCCTGGTTTGGCTTCTTCAGTACACAGTCTTATGTTTTTCTTTCTGTAAAACATTCTTCAAAAGTCTGTCGGCCAGTTTATGTAAGCAAAGAAAGCCGAACATGCATTTACCGAGATGCAACAAAGAATAAAAGTTTTAACTCCAAGTTGCCGTAACACCTAAAGAGGGCAGCAGTGAGCAATGTTTGTTTATCTGAGCTTGAGTTTGTCGTCATTTGGGAGCTATAAAGTGTAAACAGCTAGGAAGCAAGACAGCTCAGCAGCCAATCTGGCCACTTTAGGTTTAAGCATTTCAAGACAACTCAAGTGTTAAACGCAACTATTTACATGGCCCTTAGTTCTGAGTTAAAAGCTCATGACTGTGACGGGCCAAACGCTTCAGGTTTTTTGCCACTGTTTAACACCAAAGCACAGTGAAAAACATCAGAAGTGCAGACTCAAAGCTGTCAAACAGAACGTAGACCAGACATAAATCTAATCACACACTTCTGTAATTATCTAAATTATGTAACATAAATCTAACGTATAGAAAATGACAACCACTAAATTCTAAACCACCCTGCCTTTAAGTGGAGGGTTAAACGGTAAAGTAATGAGTGTGTCAAACTGAGGAACAATTGAAAAGCCAAGCCACAGACAATTAAACAGACCCAAAAGAGCCTTACCTTATCAGTGGCATCTGCACAGGCCGGCTCCGAATGATAGTGATACACTCCTCCCATTGCTCCTATAGTGAGAGAGAGAGAGAGAGAGAGAGAGAGAGAGAGAGAGAGAGAGAAAGAGAGAGAGAGAGAGAGAGAGAGAGAGAGAGAGAGAAGAGAGAGAGAGAGAGAGATTACTCACAGACACACACTAGGCTGTAATGCATTGTGTACAGACATGGACAAAATATTAGTACAGTGATTATAGTGCCGTATACAGTAAATGCTTTGTCACACAATATATTAAAATCTCACTGGGGAATCAATAAGATGACACTGCCTGAATTATTTGGTCGTAAATATCTGACATTAATTTGATTACATGAACATCTTGATTCATCAGAACACCCACAGAAACTCATCTAGATCTGTGATTGGTCAGCACACAGTAAAAACACAGTGACTGGTTAGAGTCTCATTTGTATATTGCAACCTTCTGTTTCGCGAAGGCCAATACTGAGGTAAAGATACTAATAAGTTAATCAAAAAAATGATTAAAATATAAAGAGAAAATGGGACTCCTAACAACCATGTAAGACCTGGTAGACCACCAAAACTGTCCCCATCAGATCAACAGTACTTAAAGTGTTCATCTTTAAGAAAAGGGGAAAAAATAAAATGAAAAAAATTAAATAAATAAATAAATAAATAAATAAAAAAAATCAAGCTCCATCCTTGCTTCAGACCTGGGGAAAAAAAAAATATAAAAATCCCACAAGTGTTTCTGTCCATCCTCCACCATGGAACTGCATGTCCTAAAGTTTGTAGACACCTCTCAAATCAATGGTCTTCTGTCTTAGTACTACCTTTGCTGCAGTAACAGATTCTAATCTTCTGGAAAGGCTTCACTTTAGATGTTGGAACAATGCTGCAAGGATCTGACTGCATTCAGACACAAGAGCATTAGTG
>NW_023494796.1:8398747-8411247 GCF_904425465.1 Colossoma macropomum | reverse complement strand
GCGGTAACGTAGGTTTACTGATTTGCATACTGTGACGTGTCATCGTACTTTGGTACAAAGACACGTCGTCGATGCCTATAGCAGAGTCGAACCAGAGGGGCGCTGCAGAGGCGAAACTGACCACGATAATGATATTTTTACAGTTTGGAAAACTGTGTTCTCATTTCAAGCAAGGCTGGTATATTATTATTACTGAACAATGCATTTCAGCCATTAATGAAAAAAAAAGGTCTTGGGTGTGAAGTTACTCTTTAGTAAGTTTTAAAAGAACGTGATCTGTAGCTTAAAACTTCAGGTAAACTAGTCTGAGTGGAGGGTCATTTTATCACCACTCAACTGTCCCTGAAGCTCACACCTATGGACTGACATCCAACAGCTACTTGTTTCTATGGATATCATAGTTACTATACAGTAGTTGTTCACAGCATCTCTGTAGTTGGTCTAAATCAATAACTGGTCTTTTTATAGTCCTGACCGTAACCCATAAAACACTCAGAAAAGCGCACTGTGACCCACTTCATCACAATAACGATATCATATCGTCAAACTGCTCATCTCCCGCTGAAGCTCTGCTGCCAATCAACGCCACTAAACACGTTAACGTACTGACAAACCTGATTTTGATAGCTGCATTTCTCTCGCAAAGAACGTTCAGAACGTAAATGGATCTGGTGTTCCAGTCGCAGAGGGATCGGATAAATCGGAAAGCTTGGACATCAACTGTCCTCACTCAGCTCAGCTGTGAACGACCAGGGAGCTTTACTGAGATAAAGAGAGACGATTCTCCAAAAAACACGCTCGGCCATATTTCCCTACAGACACACTACAGACAGAGAGAGAGAGAGAGAGAGAGAGAGAGAGAGAGAGAGAGAGAGAGAGAGAGAGAGAGAGAGAGAGAGAGAGAGAGAAGACATACAAAAAGAAAGAAAGACCAATAGAAAGAAAGAAAGAGAGGGAGAGATAAAGGAAAAGAGAGAGAGGGAGAGAGAAAGAAACAGGGGAAGAGAAAAGGGGGAGAGAGAGAGAGAGAAAGAAACAGGGGAAGAGAAAAGGGGGAGAGAGAGAGAGAGAGAGAGAGAGAGAGAGAGAGAGAGAGAGAGAGAGAGAGAGAGAGAGAGAGAAGGAGAGAGAGAGAGAGAGAGAAGGGGGAATAGAGGCTTCCCCTCTAGACCGCTATTGATTTTTCTCTGAGCTTCAGAGTGCATCAGCTATTTCTATCCATTTCCTCCCTCGCTCCCTCTCTCCGCCTTTACCCCGTCCTATTCTCCACAGATATTCCTCCTTTTACCCCTTGCCTCTTCCCCCATCTGTCTCTCTCCACCCCTGTCTTTCTCTCTTTCTCATCCCCATTTCTCTCTCTCAATGCGAGTCATTAATAAGGCTGAAGGAGAAATACAGGCACACAATCAGTTTAAACCACAGACCGGGTTTAAAGGAACACTGGTTCACCCATTTCCCCTTCAGCCCACATGTAGTCGTTTGGTGTCTGAAGCTTTTTGCTTCTTTATTTTAACAAATAATGGAAGCTAATACTTCATTAATTAGCACTGTGGAAACTGCATACCTGAATCCTCACACACTGAACGCGTGAAATAAAACCAACAGACGAAATTCTGGCTCCCACTTTGCTTCCACTAACAAGGGGAGGCGGCACAACCTGTGACTTTATTTCTGCTTAATAATTTTAAACATATCTGAGCAAGATTAGTCTGTTTTTATTACACCATCAATGCACCCGTGCATAAAAACTTCCAAAAAAGGAAGTGTTTTAATGATTTAAATGTGGGGAATATGGACCTCTCATTGTTTACTGTGTGAAGCTCAGCTGTAACACTGTTAAAACTAACCCTACAGTGTGAGGGCTGTACTTTAACCAGGTTAGCTCTGAATGGGACTTATTTACATGCTTCAAAACGGTGCTGTATCACAGCTACCAAGAGGGCAAATTAAATAATATTAGTGTAACGTCTGTGACTTAAACACAACAACACTTATGATGAAAAAAGTTATTTTAATGTTAAAAACAGTCTTCAGGGAGATTTTTGAGAAATATCTGCCTGACTGCTGTTAAAATGTGCAGATAAGGTCAGTTTGGGAATATGAGATGATGCATGCCCTACTTTTAACCTGTTTAACTACATAAAATAGCCACAGCTACATTTGACCCAGCATTAAATTTGTGCCTCTCTCTCCTTTAATTTAAATATCTCTGCAAAATATCAAAAAGGATCAAGATTAAGACCAGGCTGGTGCTCTCAGCCCCCTTTTACAATACTCAAAAGATCTGATGATACAATAACATGTTAACCCAACACTGCAGCCTCACTCAGGCTGAACCACTTACAGTTCAACTTCAACACCAACAAATATCCTAACAAAATGGTTGAGTGAGAGAGAGAGAGAGAGAGAGAGAGAGAGAGAGAGAGAGAGAGAGAGAGAGAGAGAGAGAGAGAGAGAAGGGAAAAAAAGTTGAGAAAGAAAAAAAAAGCTGTGTAAGGGAGAGAATTGAGAGGAGAGCAGACACAGAGGGTCAAGTTAGAAAAAGTGAAAAAGGGAGAGAGAGTTGAGAAAGAAGAAGCTGAGATAGTGAAAGAGCGAGAGAAAAAAAAGAACTGAGAGATGTGAGAGAGAAAAAGCAAGAGGGTGAGAAAGAGAGGGCGAGTTTTACACTTCTTCTCTCTCGTCTTAAGGCTGATATGCCGTGAGTGAGTGAGTGAGTGAGTCTCTCTGTTCTAGATCTCTGTCTGTAGTCTCACTCTGTCCATTTCAGTCAAGCCCCGTCAAACATGATTTGCTTCCACTTAGTCGAAGCCTCTCTCTCTCTCTCTCTCTCTCTCTCTCTCTCACACAAACATCGTAGAGTCCAGTGTCTAACTGGTTACCAGGTAACATAAGATGGTGTAAAGTTGTATTTTTTATATATAAGTCTTTCTCAAGGCTTCTTTGTTTATGCATTTATCTTATAAGCATCCAAGTCTACTTCTACTGTCTGGCTGTTTTAAAACCAAATTACTCGATTAACAGTAAAAATAAACTGGTAAGTTACACGATTCAATAGCGACAGTCGTTGTCCGGCTGGTCGAGGCAGAAAAGATTAAGTTTTATTTTTGGTCAGTTGGTCTGAAGGTCTTTTCAGGCCGTAGCGTCCTGCCGGTCAGTGTACTGCGGTCCACTGGTACGTTTCACCTCCAGCTAGAATAGTGGCCAGTTGAGCCCCCAAAACGGAACTGCTTCAGAGGTTGCCTGGAGACGGACAAAAGCAGCCAAAACAAATAGCCTCTTTTGTTATGAAAATGGAGGAGTGTGGGAGCGTATGTGTGTGTTGGTCTGGGAGAAAGTGAGAATGAGTGAAGGAGTGTAGGAGGGGACGGTGCTGAGTTGAGATGAGTCTAATCAATCCGAATTATCACTCTTACAAACACAGAGACGTCATAACGACGGTAAAGACCT
The DNA here is from genome assembly GCF_904425465.1 of Colossoma macropomum. Lineage (NCBI taxonomy): Eukaryota > Metazoa > Chordata > Actinopteri > Characiformes > Serrasalmidae > Colossoma > Colossoma macropomum. Next base: position 8,407,797 of record NW_023494796.1, on the reverse strand, counting down.
CATATATTCAGTCAGGAAGAAATATAATAAAAATGATTTAGTGGAAATGAAACCGCATAAAGTAACATGCAAATATACCAAATTAAGGTTAAAAAGCGCTCGACTCATCCGAAAAAACCAACAGCTGCTGCCGTTGTCTGCTTCATTAGGGTTACGACATTTGACCACTGTGGCTCTGAATTTGTGGTATACAGCTGTTTATTACATAAAGGAGAAATACAGAGGATTTTCAGTTTGCAGACTGGAGGTACGAGAGATTCACCCTTGGGTTACATCAGTCAATAAGACGGTCTGTTACTGTACTCATGAGAAATTACACTTAATCAAATACACTTTTATCATTGGGTGTACAGAAATACTGAATAACTGAGTATGTAACTGGTATCGTCCACACTAGAACACTGGACAGCCGAGTATGTAACTGGTATCGCCAGCACAGGAACACTGGACAGTCGAGTATGTAACTGGTATCATCAGTACTAGAATACTGGACAGCCAAGTATGCAACTGGTATCATCAGTACTAGAACACTGGACAGCCGAGTATGTAACTGGTATCGCCAGCACAGGAACACTGGACAGTCGAGTATGTAACTGGTATCATCAGTACTAGAATACTGGACAGCCAAGTATGCAACTGGTATCATCAGTACTAGAATACTGGACAACCGAGTATGTAACTGGTATCATCAGTACTAGAATACTGGACAGCCAAGTATGCAACTGGTATCATCAGTACTAGAATACTGGACAACCGAGTATGTAACTGGTATCATCAGTACTAGAATACTGGACAACCGAGTATGTAACTGGTATCATCAGTACTAGAATACTGGACAACCGAGTATGTAACTGGTATCATCAGCACTAGAATACTGGACAACCAGGTACATAACTGGTATTGTCAGCACTAGAATAATTACCAACTGAGCATGTAACAGGTATGTTGTTAAAGACTAGAACACCAGACAACTGAGTTCGTAAGGGGTCCCAGGATTTAATGGTATCAGTACTAGAAAACTGAACAGATGAGCATATAACTGGTAGTACTACAGTACTGAACAACTGAGTATATAATGAGTACAGTCAGTACCAGACTACTGAACAACTGAATACATAATGATTAGCGTCAAAACTAGAACACTGGGCAGTTGGGTATATGACTCCTGTCAGTACTAGAGACTGAAGCACTGAGTATATAAAGAGTATTGTTAGTAGGAGAATACTGGACCATGAGATACATAACAAGTATAGTCAGTACTAGAACACTGGACAACTGAGTATATGAGTACTGTCTGTACTAAAACACTGAGCAACTGAGAATATAACTGGTACTAGTCCTAGAACACTGGAGCACTGGGTATATGAGTATTGTCAGTGTGAGAATACTAGACCACTAAGTACATAACAGGTATAGTCAGTACTACAACACTGAACCACTGAGTTTATAATGGATACCTCACTGCCAAAACAAGCAAACTGAACAACTGCATATTTAATTAAAGAAAGCTTTACTACTAAGGTTTAGATTATGGGAACAAAACTACACATATAGTTTAAGCTTCAAAACGATTTTTAATTCTGAGGTTAAGATTCAATTTGATTGTTCAATATAATCTCTTGAAAAGATCTTGACTCTACAGAGCACAATGCCTACTGCTAGCTCCAAACATCACAACCCCTACAACTAATAATCTCTTGACCACCAAAACAGCCAGTCATGAATAGCACAGGCCCCGCCCTCCCCAGTCACTTTACTCTGATAGGATGCACAGAGATGTGTAGTTTTGATCACTGACAGTGGTTTCCATGACAGATGATAAAGGAGACCCTCAGAAGAGCACAAAGGCTGTGTCTCTGATGCAGATTTATATTTTAATACAACATTTAAGCAACAGACGTACTACAGTAACTGTAAACCTCAAAGTGCACCTCTATGGCATGGGTTTCAGCATTTTCTGTCAATGAGAGCAGGAGTGCCTGTCAAACGGACAACTCTGTACAAGTTAATAAATCTCTTTCATCTGTAACCACGTTATGTTATTGAAAAAGACAACTCACTCACATACGCAGCTTCTCTCTCCTACCCTGTTATGTTAAGGCGACCTTGCAACGGCCACAATGGCCTGACTCACTGAATCTGCACTGCCTGTAAGTTTCACAATGCACTGTCCTCCACTTGGACTGTACTGTCAAAAACAGTCATGGAACAGAACTGGGAGTAAAAGTACAGGCTGGATCAGGGCTTCATCAGAATAAAAATGCTGTTTCTGGGTCATCTTTCCAGTTTTAGTCTGTGTGATCGGTACAGACAGGGAGAACTGGATCCTAGACTAGCGCTGAAATTGACTGCATGTTCAGAGCCCCAGAGACACTCAAAATCAGAGTGATAGTGATAAAGTGATAAAATTCTGTCAGACTTATCCTGAGTGCCATACGATTTAATGATAGAGGTAATGCAAACAGTAGGTGTCTCGCCCAAAGACTCTAATTGGTACAGGATGGTGTTCTTGCCCGGGACAAGAAATCACCCCAGTGTGGCATGTAGGGGGGGCACTGGTGTTATCCACTATGCTATACCCACTGCAACCTATAAAGTGACCATTTATTAACATTTGTGACCATTTCCGACATTTCTATATCTCTTAGAATTAAACAGACCGTTTTTGTGCCTTTAAAGTCATACATTTAATGACCTCTGCTTTTTCCACAAATATTACATGAAATGTGTGTAACAAATTGTTACATTTGAACCCAATTAAATTCGAGCCACTGCTTTCGGTTGTGGATGCTTTGGAAGGCTGCAATGATTCATTTGTTCCCCACAACTTCCAGTCCTAAAACTCTGCCACAGACTCTCCGCAGTAACAACACTCCACGTCACTTCAACATGAGTGGGCAGGGCTAACCCATGGTTTGACTAAACTGATGTTTTAAAAAATGTTCATTTGTCTAAAATTTCGACACTGTATTGTAACTGTTGCATTAAATCTTATCGATTTGTCAATATCTGGTCAGCGGTTGTCCCAGGGATCAATTTCTGCCTCCCAAGAGCCAGGACCGACTCAATGTTTCACCGTTTTTCCCCACATCTTCCAGTCCAATAATTTTGCTACAGGCTTTCTGCAGTGACAACACTTCATACCACTTCAACGTGACTAGGTGGGGCTGAACTGCGATTGACCGAGTGGGCAGTCTTCCATAAATGTATTTCTAGCTGTGACATCTTAACCATGGTGAATTCAGTTGCTATTGCAGCTTAGTTTCCACATTAGGACTTAAATGTTTACAACAAACAAACAAAAGACAGTTCAGTTTACACATGATGTGGCCTCTTTAAGTGGAAGATTGGGCTCTACTTCTGAGAGGATAAAACCAGTCCTGTATGTCGCTACCAGCAAGAACATTCAGTAAAAGACAGAGCGACGCTGAAAACAGAGGAGTGCAGGAACCTATTCGGTGCTGAGGGCCTCCGAAATCAAGCTGCTCTTCTCGAGGGCTCTTACGCTTCTATGTCGAGTAGAACCTGCGCCTCACACACATACAATCGCCGCGGAAGGTAAGGCTCGGCCTGGAGGAAGAGCGTCTAGCTTTGTAGCTCCAGCGAGCCGTTTTAATTGGGCCGGGGTCATGATCCTTAATTAAACTAATACATGAGGCTAGGGCCCTTTATGAGAAGCAATAGCCCTTCATTCGCATTCAGTCAATACGGCAGGTCTTTCTTTCCACCTGAATGGCAGAGACTGGAGAAGAGAAAGAGAGAGAGAAAGATAGGGGGGAAAAAAGAGAAATAAATAAAGAGCGAGGATGGAGGGATGTCCTCCAAAGTCCGGGCCTGGCACTGTCTTCAGAGAGAAACGACACAAAACAGAGAAGAGCAGCCGGTCAGAAGTGCTTACAGGTGCCAGGTGCGCTTTAACACACACACACACACACACACACACACACACACAGACAGAGGTCTGGTCTGCAGGTCTGGACATTCTCTGTAGTAAAAACATTAAACACGACTTATTTGTTTCTAGCAATATCACAGTTCATACAAACAGAGTACTGCGCAAAAGTCAGAGACCACCCCTCATTTACCCACCCCCCCACCACCACCACCTCCACCACCACCACCACCACCAAGACAGCCATTAAACACAAGTTATTCATCTTTCTGAATGATTTACTGTAAACCAGCAAGAAAAAAAAAATTCTTGGCTGTGTTTTTGGGGAATTCCAGCAACTTCCCAAAAATTCTACATAATTAAAGGATTAAGTTTCACTCATTCAATCTGGTTTGGTGTTCAATGCCTCTAAAAGCTCCATCACAGAACATTCTAACACGAAATGGTCCTGAATATGCTGCCTGACGGCGGCGACGCTGATTTACGATCGTGCTGGGAAAAGCATTTGGCCTAAAAACGTTTAAACTCCGTTCATGGCAGACAGGAACATGCAGGGTGCAGCAAGGCAAAGCAGTGAACTAATGAACTTTGTTCACACCAATAACTGAACTGTGCAGAACTGTCTTTTTTAAACTGGTGGACTTCCTCTCCAAGTACTTTTGAATCAAGTATGGGAAAGTAGTATGGGCAGTTCATGGTTGCCTGGCAACAAAAGCATACTCTGAACGAACTACACCTGGTGGAACAACTGTTTACTGCATCATTATCATTTCATTACGCAATCATTATTAATCGTGAACTCAATATTTTCTTTAAAATTTGATAAAGGAAACAAACGAGCAACAAGCTACGAGGTGACTTTGCATTGTGCCTAAGAAAACCCCTCACCTGTGACAAAGCAAAGTCCTAAGAGGATGAGCATCACTGATTGTCCATCATAGTGTGATCAGAACGGCTGTATATTAATCATGTTATCCCTCGATACTGAAATGACAGACAGACAAAGGAAAGAAAATACAAAAGCTCAGGCTATCAATTAAAACTAGGGCTGGACGATAAATAATATTTTTATCGTTATCGCTATCAATTTCCACGATAAACACACCGTTAGAGTGGCGATGACAGAACAGATCTAATTACCTCCTACACGCAGCGTCAGAGAGACGTCACTGATTACCGGCACAAACCGTTACAAGCCTGCTTCTCTGCACTGGGACTGAACCTGCTCTCCCACGCAGGAGACTTCCCCCAAAGTCCATCAAAATAAGAGTCCTGGACCAACTAATAACACAGCGCCTAACTACTCAACCAAAGGCAAGAACAATTTTTTTAAACAATTATTTTTCAGCTAAACACAACACGGCATGTCTGACGCCACAATATTCAACAACTGAACAAAAATTTAACAACTTCTTGTGTGCCTATATAAAAAGTATATATATATATATATATATATATATATATATATATATATATATCTATATATCTACACACATTATATATATATATATATATATATATATATATATATATATATATATATATATATATATATATATATATATATATATATATTTTGTTTTGTTTTGTAGCCTTCATTAAACAAGAGGTAATGCTGACTGTTTGTAAGTAGTTGTTAGTATTTCGTTTCTTATCATTTTGCATTTGCGCTTTTGTAATTTTCCATTCTGCTGTGTGTTTAAAGAGGGATTTACAGAGGAGACTTAGATTTCTGTTCACACACCCCAAAAATGTCTGCAGCTGTGTTACATCCAGCCAGAGACGCATTATTTTATTAGTAATTTATCGCTTCTTATCGTCATCGTGATACACAACAGCTTCATCAGACATCGCATCCTATGTCCGTATCGCGCTGCTCTAATTAAAACAATCACAAGTGTCTGAATCAGTACTGAGCATCGGCAAGACTGAGCCTTAAATGACTGAACTCAAACATGGAAAAAAATCCCAATCTCTTCCTCACTCTCTGTCTGTCACTCTCTCGCCCCCTCTTTCTCCCTCCATCTCTCTTCCAGTCTCTTCCTCCCTCTGTCATTTTCACCCATTCTTGCTCTCCTTCCTCCTCTTCTCCCCATCTCTTCTTCATCACGTCATTTTGTCACTCTCACCACCCTCTCTCTCCTTCATTCCATCACTACCTCTTAGTTTCTTTTTTAATGACTCCCCGTTGTGTCACTTGCTCCCTCCCTCTCTGCCTCTTTTTGGTGTCTCGCTGCTTCTCCATCACACCCTATTTCTCATTCTCTGTCTGCCTCTCTCACTCTCACCCCTTCTCTTCCTTAGTCACTTCACTTCTCTCTCTACCTCCCTTGTTCTCACTCTCTTTCTCCCTTGCTTCACTCACTCTTTCTCTCACCCTCTCCCTTGTTCTCACACTCTTTCCCTCTGTCTCACTCCCTCCCTCTTTTTCCTCTCTCCCTTGTTCTCACTCACTCTCTTTATCTCCCTCCTTCTCTCTCTTCCTCCTATATTCACTCTCTCCATCACCTGAAAAATATATGAGTGAACACCTAACGCAGAACAACTCTCAGAGGACCAGACACTTTTTTGAGTGTGTGTGTGTGTGTGAGAGAGAGAGAGTGTCCGTGTGTGTGTGTGTGAGAGAGAGAGAGTGTCTGTGTGAGTGTCCGTGTGTGTTCAGCACGGACACATATCAAAATGTTTTGTACGAACGGCAAAAAGCAATTGAATCGGTCTCCGGGCGCTGCACAGATAATGAAACCGGAGTGAAAAGAATGTACAGTGAACGAATACTGAAGAGCATATGAACAGAGAGAGAGAGAGAGAGAGAGAGAGAGAGAGAGAGAGAGAGAGAGATGCATTTGTTCTCTATTGAGAGCAGATGGTGTTGAACTCCAGGGATTTCACTGTGTGGAGCTTCCCTCATTATCAAAGCAGTCTCTCTGATCCCAGTCAATAAGTCAATATCTCTCGCTCGCTCCACCCCCCTCTCTCTCTCACTCACACCCCTACTGTATATCTCTCAGTCAATACCACATACATGCTCTAAAATGTTCCCTCACAGGTGAGGTACAACTGTTCATCAGCGCAGTCAATACAACACAAGAGAAGAGTGCTAAACCTGGCTAGCTGATGGAGCCTGAGAGAGTGCTCGTTTCCTCTGCAGGGATGGACGGTTCTGAGGACGGAGGGGAACCGTTCTTGTGGCATTTCCACACGGACACGATTCGACATGGAACGCTTAAAAACTGGGCTCAGCGTGTTTTTTTTTCTCCCCCCCAACACTGTTAGCTAACTGTGTCTAGAGCCACAGAACTGCTTACTGGGATTACATAACAACCTCACTATTCACTGACTGGTCCTACACTAATGTTCGTATTGTGCTGCAGCATCCTGCGTTATTTCAAACATGAAAACAATCACATAAGTTCACACGCAAGTTTGCTCACATGGTCGACAAATAAACGAAAGCAGGGCGTGGCTATAAATCCACCACCCAAATATCAGAGCTTCAATCAACAACGTCTAACTGTTAAACAGTGCTGCTAACCAGGAGTGATTAGCTGGTTAGTATTAGCTCAGCTACCATGAGCTCTGCTCACCACAGAACAGGTTCAATTCTGACTAACAAAAGCTTTACCGGCCCAAGTTTAGATTATAACTGAGGAAGGGAAGACGAGCAGCTGGTGTCAGAGGGACAAAAAGCTGAAATTAAACCTGTTCTGTGGTGTTTGGATCTGTAGCCTCCTAGCTAAGCAGTTCCTAACCAGTTCCTGTTTGGTGCTAAACAGACATTCAAATTCATATCAAAGTCGACTGACTGGTGTTAGGAGTCACAGAAAGCCACAGTCAAACCTTTTCTGTAGTGATACAGCCTTTTAAAAAACACCTGTTTAGCAGCTACTTGTTCTGTTTGAGGAGATTGTGCTGTGGTGCCTTAAGCTGCACCCTACTGGGGTGTGTGTGTGTGTGTGTGTGTGTGTGTGTGTGTGTGTGTGTGGTATTAAGCATAAGGAAGAGGAGAAGAGGATAGGCAAAAAGAAAATGAGTGGAAAAACAGGAGTTTTAAAAAACGATTAAGGAGTTCAAAAAATGATTAAAAGCTGCAGAGAAAATGGGACCCCTAACAACCACCTGGAAGACCACCAACACCATCCCCAACAGATAAACATCACTTAAAGCTTTCATCTTTGAGAGAAAGGAGAAAATCAAGCTCCACTCTTACTTCAGCTCTGAAAACATCCACAGATGTTTGTCTGTCTGTCCACTGTGAGAAGACGACTCAGCACTATGAATCTGAACAGTGTACTGACCACTGAGTCCAGTTCTCAACATCACTGAAGGATCATGAGAAGCAGAAAAATGCAACCAACTTCTAAGACTGAACTTTGGAGGTGTGGAAAAATATCCCTACAGATTTCTTTGAAAAACTGAAAGAAAGCCTCCTGAAAAGACTGGAAGCTGTAATAAGGGAAAGTGTGGACGCTCTAAATACTGAAAAAAAAAAAACATTACATTTAGTTATTGAGGCTGTAATTTTCTTTTTAAAAAATTCAGTTTTTTCCTGATGCTGAAAAATGAATTACTTGCACTTAATGACACAAATTGAATAAATGAACTGAGGTATCTGACTTTTGCTGTAAATGTCTGTCACCATTCGCTTATAAAATGCCTAGAGCATTCACAGAAATTCACAAAATTCGTTATTTGGTTTAATGTAATACAGCAGTGTCTCGATGCAGGACAGCAAAACCAGTGTCTTATAATCTGCCTGGCGTTCATTTGTTAATGTTCCATTTTCAGGCTGTTCCAGCATTAAACATTATAAAAGTACAATACTTCATAGCGACGCGCCAGCCAAAAGCTAACATGAGCTTAGAAGAAGGCTGCTTTTGAGGTAAAGACGAAGCAAAACACATTTTTTTGAGGGACGAAACTGCATTCACCCAATGGAAATCACTATTTTCATGTTCAGATTCGCGTGAGCTTTAAATTTACAAGATGAAAATGTTACTTAATTAGTGAAAGTAATAAATACATTCTGCTTATTTTGTCCACCCATACGGTTATAACAGAATGCACCGCTTTTTAAATGGAGAAAAAAAATAAGGCAAATGTGTTCAACCGCAATTAACTACACAAAATAACCTAATTAACCAATTAATTATTTAATTCA